>NC_135958.1:11180278-11459372 GCF_053455715.1 Rhinoraja longicauda | reverse complement strand
TGGGGCCATTTTCCAAGTCCTGTCCGTGCTCCAGTTGTTATGAGCTGTGCCCGATCCAGGCGAGCCCCAGGCTGCTGCAGGGCCTCCAGACGTCCCTCTCCTCTACCCTCCACTCCCCTCCCCTCCTCCTCTCCCTCTCCTCTCCTCTCCTCCTCCTCCCCTCCCCTCCCCTCCCCTCTCCCCTCCCCTCCCCTCCCCTCCCCTCCCATCCCTCCCCTCCCCTCCCTCCCCTCCCCTCCCCTCCCCTCCCCTCCCCTCCCCTCCCCTCCCCTCCCCTCCCCTCCCCTCCCCTCCCCTCCCCTCTCCCTCCCCTCCCCCTCCCCTCCCCTCCCTCCCCTCCCCTCCCCCCCTTCGATCTCCCCTCCCTCTCCTCTCCTCTCCTCACCTTCCCCTTCCCCTCCCTCTCCCCTCCTCTCCTCTCCTCACCCCCCCTCCTCCTCTCCTCTCCTCTCCTCTCCTCTCCTCTCCTCTCCCTCTCCTTCCTCTCCTCTCTCCTCTCCTCTCTCTCTCTCCTCTCCTCTCCTCTCCCTCTCCTCTCTCTCCTCTCCTCTCCTTCCTCCCTTCCCTCTCCTCTCCTCTCCCCTCCCCTCCCCTCCTCCCCTCCCCTCCCCTCTCCTCTTTCTTCTCCTCTCTCTCCTCTCCTCTCCCCTCCCCCTCCCTCCTCTCCTCTGCCCTCCCCCCCTCTCCTCTCCTCTCCTCTCCTCTCCTCTCCTCTCCTCTCTCTCCTCTCCTCTCCTCTCCTCTCCTCTCCTCTCCTCTCCTCTCCTCTCCTCTCCTCTGCCCTCCCCCCTCCCCTCTCCCCCCCTCCCCTCCCCTCCCCTCTCCTCTGCCACCGGCCTCACTGTGTAGTGGTGGGATGAGCACTCTCCGCACAGATCAAGGACACTCTTTACTCCATTTCAGTGGGAAAGAAATGGGAAATATTTCTGCCTTTTACAAGTGTATTGCCAGAAATACAACCACTTAAGTTTTATTTTCAGACTTACATGATTCAGAGTCAATCTGACCCCAGAGCACATCACATCGACATCTATTCGAGGGTCAAATCACCACTTGTAATGAATCTGCTAGCCTTGATTCACCCTCACCAGCACCAGGCAACGTTAGAACATGGACCTTATTGTCCTGAGGGCGCTGCTTTAATGGTGGATGGCGAGCTCCACAGGTGTGTATAACATTCACCTAAACTCCCACACTATCCTCTACCCTGCAATTAACCCACCCCACGTCAATGATATCCTCCCATCATGAGGCAAAATCCCCCTCCCACCCCCCTGATATCCCCTCCCCCACCCCCCCGATATCCCCCTCCCCACCCCCCTGATATCCCCCTCCCCACCCCCCTGATATCCCCCCCCCCACCCCCTGATATCCCCCTCCCCACCCCCCTGATATCCCCCTCCCCACCCCCCGATATCCCCCCCCCACCCCCTGATATCCCCCTCCCCACCCCCCTGATATCCCCCTCCCCACCCCCCCGGATATTCCCCTCCACACCCCCATGATATCCCCCTCCTCACTCCCCTGATATCCCCCTCCCCACCCCCCTGATATACCCCTCCCCACCTCCCCTGATATCCCCCTCCCCACCCCCCTGATATCCCCCTCCCCACCCCCCTGATATCCCCCTCCCCATCCCCCTGATATCCCCCTCCCTGATATCCCCCTCCCCACCCTCCTGATATCCCCCCACCCCCATCACATACCCCTCCCCAGCTCCCTAATATCCCCCTCCCCACCCCCCTGATATCCCCCTCCCTGATATCCCCCTCCCCCACCCCCCTGATATCCCCCCCTCACATACCCCTCCCCACCTATTCAATGCTGGTTCCACACAGACTGCAAGGACGTGTGTGTAGTATTATGAAGGGCATAGACAGAGCAGACAGTCAGTGCCTTTTTCCCCAGGATGGCAAAATCAACAACTAGAGGCCAAAGCTTTAAGGTGAGAGGGGCAAAGTTTAAAGGCATGTCCCAGCTATACCAGTCCCACGTGCCTGCACTTGGTCCATATCCCTCCCAACCTGTCCTATCCATGTACCTGTCTAACTGGTTCTTAAATGATGGGATAGTCCCAGAGGGTGGGTGGGTGCCTGGTACACACTGCTGTATGGGCATACGGATGTGCAGGGGATGGAGGGATATGGATTATGTGCAGGCAGATAAATGATGGTGTGGGCATCATGTTCAACACAGACATTGTGGGCCGAAGGGCCTGTTCCTGTGCTGGACTGTTCTATGTTCTATGTAAGGTTTTGATAAATTCAAACACATAGAAAACAGTAACCCCGGCATTCCCTCTCTCTCCATCCCTCCCCCACCCAAGTCACACCAGCTTCTCATTTTCACTCCTCAAACAGCTTACAATGGCCTGTTCCTTTATCATCGTTACTTGTTGGCGTATCGTTCATTCATTGCTCTTTATCTATCTACGTCACCGTCTATATCTCTCGTTTCCCTTTCCCCTTTCCGGAGAGGAAGAGGGGCCTCGACCCAAAACGTCGCCCATTCCTTCTCTTCAAGAAGGGCCTCGACCCAAAACGTCACCCATTCCTTCTCTCCAGAGATGCTTCCTGTCCCGCTGAGTTACGTCACATGGAAAGCCGGGCGAGGAGGAGAAGGTGCGTTTGGCGTGAGTGGATGAAGTGTGGACGGTGTTCCAGTGTCCACAGGTCAGAGGAGAGGAGATAAAACTACCTGCCAGCCAGCGACCTGGCAATTAGACAAGGTGAGAGCGCCATTCAGATGAGACTCAGCCGCTGTGACCTTGTAAAATCAGACGCAAGACGAACATTCTCGCAATGCAAAATATGGCCATCAAGAGTGTTTTATCATCATGTGTCCCCAGATAGAACGATGACGTTCTTACCTGCAGCAGCACAACAGAATATGTGAACATAGTACACTGGAAACAATATAATAAACGAGAGAGAAATAAAAGTTCATTGTGTATATATACACACACTCACAAATATGCACACGCACACACATAGAGTCATAGAGTCACAGTGTGATACAGTGTGGAAACAGGCCCTTCGGCCCAACTTGCCCACACCAGCCAACAATGTCCCAGCTATACCAGTCCCACCTGCCTGCACTTGGTCCATATCCTCCCAACCTGTCCTATCCATGTACCTGTCTAACTGGTTCTTAAATGATGGGATAGTCCCAGCCTCAACTACCTCCTCTGGCAGCTTGTTCCATACACTCGCCACTCTTTGTGTGAAAAAGTTACCCTCGGATTCCTATTAAATCTTTTCCCCTTCTCCTTGAACCTATGTCCTCTGGTCCTCTATTCCTCTACTCTGGGCAAGAGACACTGTGCATCTATCTACACGATCTATTCCTCTCATGATCTTATACACCTCTATAAGATCACCCCTCATCCTCCTGCGCTCCATGGAATAGAGACTCAGCCTATCAACCTCTCCCTATAGCTCACACCCTCTAGTTCTGGCAACATCTTCGTAAATGTTTTCTGAACCCTTTCAAGCTTGACAATATCTTTCCTATAACATGGTCCCCAGAACTAAACACAATATTCTAAATGCGGTCTCACCAACGTCTTATACAACTGCAACATGACCTCCCAACGTCGATACTCAATACTCTGACTGATCAAGGCCAATGTGCCAAAAACATTTTTGACCACCTTATCTACCTGCACTCGACCTTCAAGGAACCATGCAGCTGTACTCCTAGATCCCTCTGCTCTACAACACTACCCGGAGGCTATGACCACTGCCTAATATGCTGTTGGTCCTCCGTGTGCTAGCCCCATACGCAGCAGGATGCGATGCACACTGTATTGTCACCCATTCCTTCTCTCCTGAGATGCTGCCTGACCCGCTGAGTTACTCCAGCATTTTGTGTCTACCTTCAATTTGAACCAGCATCTGCAGTTATTTTCATACATATACATGCATACACACACACAACGCACACACACACACACACACACACACACACACACACACACACACACACGCACACACGCACATACACATATACGTACACAAAAAAACAAACAAAAATATAATATTTAAAAGTGAAAGGGAATTGTTTTATTTTAACTGAAAGTACGTGTTAATTATGTATCATTTCACTGCACTGGAATCGGCCGAATTTGTCGTTGTTTTTGCTGCGATAAAAATCACAGTATTGCTGCCCATCGGCCTTGTCCATGGGCAGATCCACTGGTTATTGTTGAAGAATATTCTTCGCCAGCACTGGCATGGCCTTTAAACACCATACTTTGTAATCTCGCAGCCATTTTTCCTGAACATAAACACTGTGCGTTTAAATCCCAGCCTGTCATCCGTCTTCATTTGAAGACTGGGTTAAAAAATAAAACTAATGATTGATCCCAGCCTGTCATCCGTCTTCATTTGAAGACTGGGTTAAAAAATAAAACTAATGATTGCTATCAGGGAGAAGATGAGCAGCATCACTAGTGAAAAGTTGCCCTGCCACATTTTGCCAAGGCTAACATTTTTCATGAGGTGGAAAAAGGCTGTATATACTTGTAAACATTATTAAAAATAATAACTTAATGTTTCCTCTGTTTGACTTGCTGGCATTAGCTAGGTATTTCCAATTAGTGTTTCTTGAAAGCTTTTGTGCAACTTGCACATCATTTTGTTTTATAAAAAAACCCTCTAAAGCTCTTTGCTGCCGTTGTCAGTAATGGAATAGATTGTGCCTTTACAGGCAGTGGATGATATTTAAATCCACGACTCTGAATGGCAAAACACCTTCTAAACTAGGCTTGTCTTTAATTTCCCAGTGTGTTTACTCTGTGTAGTGTCGTGATGCCCTATTTTGCACTATATATTTATATCTGTATTAGTCCACATTTTGAATATTAATTAATAGGAACAAAATAGTGAGTTCATATATTTTGATTCCAATCCTAATTACTATTGTCCACCACTTTTAGTTCAGATTGATCGATTTATTTTGGCACGGATGTAGTATGTATGTTGCAGGTGAAGAATTAACCAGTGAGAGAACAACACATTTTAAGATGGACCTATTCTCATTTATATATTGTATTAGACTTTAGATTTTAGAGATACAGCGCGGAAACAGGCCCTTCGGCCCATCGTGTCCACACCGACCAGAAGTAGCACTATCCTGCACAGAAGGATCTCGACCCGAAACGTCACCCATTCCTTCTCTCCAGAGATGCTGCCTGTCCCGCTGAGTTACTCCAGCACTTTATTATTTTTTTAACCGAAGCCAATTAACCCATAAACCTGTACATCTTTGTAGTTTAGGAGGAAACTGGAGCACCCGGAGAAAACCCACGCGGTCACAGGGAGAACGTACAAACTCCGCACAGACAGCACCCGCAGTCAGAGTTGAACCCGGGTCACTGGCGCTGTGAGGCAGCAACTCTACCGCTGCGCCACTGTGCCGCCCCCAAAGTATAAGTTCAGTAACTTGGGTAACGCCATCATTCGGGTTTAATTAGTGAAAGTAAGCATGAGAAGAAAGCTCCTCCTAGCTGCCCTTCTCCGGGGGATAGTAACACAAACATGCTTGAGTATATATTGGAACTGTGAGGCAGAAACCACAGTGGCACAGTGGTAGAGTTGCTGCCTTACAGCGCCAGAGACCCGGGTTCAAGGGAGAGTTAGATAGAGCTCTTAGGATTAAAGGGTATCAATGGATATAGGGAGAAAGCAGGAATGGGGTACTGATTTTAGATGATTAGCATGATCATCAGTGTTGTCTCAAAAGGCTGGATGGCCTACTCCTGCACCTATTTTTCTATGTTTCTATTCGAACATGACTACGGGTGCTGCCTGCAAGGAGTTTGTACGTTCTTCCCGTGACCTGCGTGGGTTTTCTCCAAGATCTTCGGTTTCCTCCCACGCTCCAAAGACGTGCGGGTTTGTCGGTTAATTGGCTTGGTAAAAATGTAAAATGTAAAATTGCCCCATGTGTGTGTAGGGTGGTGTTAATATGCGGGGATCGCTGGTCGGCGCGGACTCGGTGGGCCGAAGGGCCTGTTTCCGCGCTGCATCTCTAAACTAAACTAAAACGATATAGCCCAGTCTGGTAGAGACTTCAGATAGATGACTTGCATCTGAGCATCTCACAGCGAGAACATTCATCCTTCCCTTCTCATTGACAACTGCATGTTGGTGTCCAACTGCAGTGGAAATTCAGCTGTGATATGATTGACACGGCTATCAATTAAAATGCTGAATAATGTCAGGACAAAGAGCAGTTTTGATAGAAGTATTCAAAAAAAATTAATAGTTCGGATCGAGTAAATAAGGTGATGTTTCCAGTGACAGGCGCATTGATAACTAAGGTACACACACGCATGGTAAATGCCAAAGGGGAGATGAGGCATTGTTTCTTGTACTGTGAGTTATTGGAATTCATATCATATCATATCATATATATACAGCCGGAAACAGGCCTTTTCGGCCCTCCAAGTCCGTGCCGCCCAGCGATCCCCGTACATTAACACAATCCTACACCCACTATGGACAATTTTTACATTTACCCAGCCAATTAACCTACATACCTGTACGTCTTTGGAGTGTGGGAGGAAACCGAAGATCTCGGAGAAAACCCACGCAGGTCACGGGGAGAACGTACAAACTCCTTACAGTGCAGCACCCGTAGTCAGTATCGAACCTGAGTCTCCGGCGCTGCATTCGCTGTAAAGCAGCAACTCTACCGCTGCGCTACCGTGCCGCCTGTCGAAAACTATCTCAACTTATCTCTATCTCTGGCATCAGTCACTGTCTCCACCCATCTGCCAATTAAGCTCTCCCTCCCTCCTCACCTGTATCCACCTATCACTTGTGTAGGAAAGAACTGCAGATGCAGGTTTAAATCGAAGATGGACACAAAATGCTGGAGTAACTCAGCGGGACAGGCAGCATCTCTGGAGAGAAGGAATGGGTGACGTTTCGGGTCGAGACCCTTCTTCAGGCTTTGTTCTGCCCTTACCTCTCTCTTCCTGCTTTCTCCCCCTACATCAGCAGTTTCTTCCGACACATCAATTTTCATCAGATTCCTTGTAAACACAGAGTGCTGGAGTAACTCAGCGGGTCAGGCAGCATCTGTGGAGAACATGGATAGGTGACGTTTCACAGAGTGCTGGGGTAACTCAGCGGGTCAGGCAGCATCTGTGGAGAACATGGATAGGTGACATTTCACAGAGTGCTGGAGTAACTCAGCGGGTCAGGCAGCATCTCTGGAGAAAAAGAATAGCTGACGTTTTGGGTCTGAAGTAGGGTTCCGACCTGAAACGCCACCCATTCCTTCTCTCCAGAGATGCTGCCTGTCTCACTGAGATACTCCAGCATTGTGTGTCTGTCTTCAGTGTAAACCAGTATCTACAGTTCCTTCGTATACATTAAATTCCAACAGATCCCTTGAAACCACAACTGATGACCTGCTAGTCAGCCAAACATTAAATAAGTAGACAGACACAAAATGCTGAGTAACTCAGTGGGGCAGGCAGCATCTCTGGAGAGCAGGAATGGGTGACATTTCGGGTCGAGACCCTTACTTCAGTCTGACCCGAAATGTCACCCATTCCTTATGGTTATGCAAAGTGTTGGAATTGCTGGGGAAGAGGAGTTTCTTCGTTTATTGCCACGAGGATGCGTTAAGTATAGGGGATACCAGATACATCTGGTTTGGAGACCCAGTAACAGATGTTGGGCAGATTGTTCCCTCACCTCTATGCCGTTAATTGGCAGGCACAGGCTTGTTTCTGTAATTCACGAAGACAGTCTCGCTCACTATTACTTAAAGCAATAAGAAGCTTTGCAGGAAGACAGACACTAAAAGCTGGAGCAACTCAGCGGGACAGGCAGCATCTTTGGAGAACATGGATAGGTGACGTTTCACAGAGTGCTGGAGTAACTCAGCAGGTCAGGCAGCATCTCTGGAGAACATGGATAGGTGACATTTTAGGTTGAGACCCTTCTTCACATTGAGGGTCAGGGGAAAGGGAAACGCGAGATCTAGACGGTGAAGTAGTGAGATATAGAACAAACGAATGAAAGTAACGATGATAAAGGAAACAGGCCATTGTTAGCTGTGGGCTAGCTGAAAATGAGTTACAGACAATGAGACTCAACAAGACAACTTTGAAGCTGGTAGGACGGGTGGGCGAGGGACAGAGAGAGGGTATAGAGGGGTTACTTGAGGTTTGAGATATCAATGTTCATAGCGCTGGGGTGTAAGCTGCCCAAGCGAAATATGAGGCGCTGTTCCTCCAATTTGCATTTGGCCTCACTCTGAAGCTTTGCACATTCTCTGTTGCTCAACTCCCACACAAAAAGATTACCTCCTGCTGCATATATATTAACAGTACCACGGGGCGGTAGGGCTCAGCGGTGGAGTTGCTGCCTTACTGCACTTGCAGCGCCAGAGACTACGGGTGCCGTCTGTACGGAGTTTGCACGTTCTCCCCGTGACCGCGTGGGTTTTCTCCGAGATCTTCGGTTTCCACCCACACTCCAAAGACGTGCAGGCTTGTAGCTTAACTGGCTTAGTGTATGTGAAAAATTGTCCCGAGTGTGCGTGGAATAGTGGTAGTGCGCGGAGATCGCTGGTCGGCGTGGACCCGGTGGGCCGAAGAGCCAGTTTCCGCGCTGTATCTCCAAACTAAACTAAACTAAACTAAGCTAAACACCTGAATTCAGTGCAGCAAAATATTACAACAAACAGCCACCTCCATCTTAGTGGTATCTGCCTGGTTGCTTGGAATCTGGTTTTACCAACGGTTCTTAATCCTGATATGAGAGGGCAATTACATCCATCTAGTTTTATGGATAGTGATATCAGATGATAATACCTCTTGATAAAATATGTTTGCCATGACACCCTATGTGGCTTGTCAATCACAAAGTGATAGCTTAATTCTGACACCTGTACAATAATGTATTTGGTGCCCTGCCTGAGTCTGTTATCAGGAGCTGAAAAATAACTTCAATTATAATGTGGAGAGACACTGAAGCACTGCATTGAAATCTACTCAGGAAAAAGAATCTAAAAGCAGCGTGTGTATCATTTTTCAACTGGTGAAGTAAAATCAAATAGAGAGGAATAAAGCAGAGCTGGGCGCATGGACACAATTACTCACCATCACAACAGGCAAATCTCCGTGCTATCAGGCTGACACTCAGCTGTGTGGTGCCCATGCAATATCACAAGCATTATAAACCACAAACACTGCACAGGTCATTACCTCCGTCTGAAGAATGGCCTGGACAGAGTGAAACATAGGTGCAGGAGTGGGCCATTCGGCGCTGCGAGCCAGCACCGCCATTCAATATGATCATGGCTGATCATCTACAATCAGTACCCCGTTCCTGCTTTCTCCCCATGTCCCTTGATTCCTTTAGCCCTAAGAGCTAAATCTAACTCTCCAGTGGACACGGAGAGGATGTTTCCACCAGTGGGAGAGTCTAGGACCAGAGGGCACGGCCACAGAATGTGTAGGAAGGAACTGCAGATGTCGGTTTACACCGAAGATTTTTTTGATTTAGAGATACAGCGCGGAAACAGGCCCTTCGGCCCACCGAGTCCACGCCGCCCAGCGATCCCCGCACATTAACACTATCCTACACACACTAGGGACAATTTTTACATTTACCCAGTCAATTAACCTACATACCTGTACGTCTTTGGAGTGTGGGAGGAAACCGAAGAACTCGGAGAAAACCCACGCAGGTCACGGGGAGAACGTACAAACTCCGTACGGACGGCGCCCGTAGTCAGGATCGAACCTGAGTCTCCGGCGCTGCATTCGCTGTAAGGCAGCAACTCTACCGCTGCGCCACCGTGTCGCCGTGCCGCCCTGATAGACACATGATACTGGGGTAACCCAGTGGGTCAGGCAGCATCTCTGGAGAGAAGGAATGGGTATGTTTTGGTTCAAGACCCATCTTCAGACAGCCTCAGAATAAAAGGACGCACTGTTAGAAAAGAGATGCAGAGGAATTTCTTAAACCAGAGGGTGGTGAATCTGTGGAGGTCAAGTCAATGGATATTTTTGAGGCAGAGATAGATAAATTCTTGATCAGTTTGGGTCTCAGAGGTAGTGAACGTATGAAGCAGAGTCCCAACTCGAAACATCACCTATCCATATTCTCCAGAGATACTGCCTGACCCGCTGAGTTACTCCAGCACTCTGAGAAACGTCACCTATCCATGTTCTCCACAGATGCTGCCAGACCCGCTGAGTTACTCCAGCACTCTGTGAAACACCACCTATCCATGTTCTCCACCACACACAATTAGTTAATTCCTGAAACACAAGAGAAAGTTAATGAGTTGTATGACCTTGAGTGTATTCCCATATTGATCCCATGGAAAGTGTAGAGTCAAAAAGTTGGATACAAAGTCCAAGGTCCAAATTCTCTCTCTCAGATCAGAATTCAGATTTTTTTAATAGGTCAAATCCTTAAATAATGTAAATATGTGACCCGCTATATTTCCATAGACAGGGATGTGTTGTATGTGTATGTTATGTATATTACATACATGTACATACATGTAAATGTACATTTCTTGATTAGTGCGGGTGTCAGAGGTTATGGGGAGAAGGCAGGAGAATGGGGTTAGGAAGGAGAGATAGACCAGCCATGATTGAATGGCGGAGTATCCTTGATGGGCCGAATGGCCTAAATCTACTCCTATTCCTTATGACCTTATGATCTTATGTACAGTGTGGATTGGAGAATAGAATAAACTCATTAAATACAGGAAAGTGGGTGACTCAGCGGGTAGAGCAGCGGGAGATGCAGCGGGTAGAGCAGCTGACAAGCAGCACCAGAGATCCAGGTTCAATCCTGGCCTTGATAATGTCTGTGTGGAGTCGCATATTTTTCCTGTGACCACATAGGTTCCCCTGCGTGATCCGGTTTGCTTACCGCATCTCAACAACGTGTGGAGTGTGGGATGACAGGCAGGCTGCTGGTTAATGTTAGGATTAACGTAAATGGTGGCTGATGGTCAGCACAGAGCTGATGGGCCGAAGGGCCTGTTCCCTGCTGTATTACTGCATGACTGATGACTCTGTGAAATAGTTGTACACGTTAGCTCAAAGTGTTATTAGGATAACCCACTGTACTTTACCGCCAATTACTTTCAGTGGCAACATCTACTGTTGTGTGAGGACGTGTGCCAACCTGATCCAGCCATGGAACATAAGCAGTTACTTTGAAGATAGACACACAACGCTGGAGTAACTCAGCGGGACAGGCAGCATCTCTGGAGAGAAGGAATGGGTGACGTTTCGGGTCGAAACCCTTCTTCAGACTGAAGAAGGACTGAAGTGCCTGAAGAAGGGTCTCAACCTGAAACGTCTCCCATTCCTTCTCTCCAGAGATGCCGCCAGTCCCGCTGAGTTACTCCAGCATTCTGTGTCTACCTTCGGTGTAAACCAGCATCTGCAGTTCCTTCCCACACAAGCAGTTAATTTGTTTGGTTTGCTGGAGGTGTTTGTGCAGTTTGCAGAGGGTAGAATGTGAGATAGACAGGCAACACCTCGCAGCTCAGACGTGTTTCCACCTGAGGACAGGTGATGCAACCTGTCCAGGTGAGGGAGGGAGCAGGCGGTGAGAAACATGTCAGCACTGAGCTCAGGAGTTGGGGCATCACGTCAATGGGATGGAGCAGCTTTTGACAGCACCACTCTCTGCCCTTCCTGGGAAATATGTTGCACTACAAAACATTGTGATTGGATGTGCAGTGGAGGCTTGTGGGAATAGACACGAGCTGTCAAACCAGGAAATGGTCAGCCTTGGTGGTCCATTAACGAACAAAACTCTCGCCTTTGACTGAAAAGCTGAGAAACCTCTTCCTTGCAGTGGTGTTGCTTTGAAAGATTTAACAACTTAGTTTTCTCCAGTTTCTAGGAAAGGGAATCTTTTCTCCTTTGACTGTTGTGCCACAGATCATTCTGCACGCTCAGGTGTGCAGCTGTAGTGGAGAGAATCAGGGAGAAAAGGAGTGGTGGAGGCAGAATGATTGAACCAAGTCCACCGAAGGGAACTTCCTTCCACGGGCCAAAGAAGGGTCCTGACCCGAAACGTCACCTGTCCATTTCTCTCCCACAGATGCTGCCTGACCCGCTGAGATTCTCCGGTATGTCATGTGTTGACCCAGTATGGGAATGTTGCTGGTCTGCTGTTGACAGGGTCATAGAGACAGTCATACAGTATGGAAACAGGCCCTATGGCCCAACTTGCCCACACCGACCAACATGCCCCATCTACACTAGTCCCACCTGCCTGTGTTTGGCCCATGTCCCTCCAAACCTGCCCTATCCGTGTACTGTACCTGCCCAAAAGTGGGATTGTAGCACATTCTATGGATTTGGAAAGGGCTTTGAGTGGAGAGTTCTGAAGATGCCCAAAGCCCTAAACAGGCTTGCACCCCCCCCCTAAATAAAAAATCTTCTAACCCACCACTCTATCTCCAGGTCCCTCAGGTTGGCCGACTTGGGGCTACTGACTATCCCGCGGTCAAGGCTTAAGCTCAGGGGTGACCGCGCTTTTGCGGTTGCAGCTCCTAGACTGTGGAACAGCATCCCTCTCCCCATCAGAACTGCCCCCTCCATCGACTCCTGGCTCAAAACCTATTTCTACTCACTAGCGTTTGAGACCCTCTGAGGGGGCGCTGTGAACTGTTTATGTATGTGCTGTTATGTTTGTGTGCCATTGTATGTTCGTTTCTTATTACCTGAACTGATGTACAGCACTTTGGTCAACGTGGGTTGTTTTTAAATGTGCTATACAAATAAAATTGACTTGACTTGACTCGACTGTCTAATCCCCCAGAATTAGAGTTTCCCCTTGCACTGGAGGTAGATGTAACAAAGAAGCGTGGCGTGCACTTGGATGGACTGCAGAATAGTTTAGATTAGTTCAGCATTACAACACGGAAACAGGCCCTTCAGCCCATTGGGACCACACTGACCATCGATCACCCGTTCACACTTGTTCTATGTTATCCCATATTCACATCCATTCCGTACGTATCAAGGGACAATTTGTACAGAGGGCCGATCAACTTACAAACCCTCTAGTCTTTGGGATGTGGGAGGAAACCCACAAGTCACCGGGGAAACATGCAAACTCCACGCAGACAGCACCGATGGCCAGGATCAGACTCGGGTCTCTGGCGCTGTGCCAATGTGTGCCGCCCCTGTGTGCCGCCCCTGTGTGCCGCCCCTGTGTGCCGCCCCCTGTGTGCTGCCCCCTGTGTGCCGCTCTTGTGTGCTGCCCCCTGTGTGCCGCCCCTGTGTGCTGCCCCCTGTGTGCCGCCCCTGTGTGCCGCCCCTGTGTGCTGCCCCCTGTGTGCCGCCCCTGTGTGCTGCCCCCTGTGTGCTGCCCCCTGTGTGCTGCCCCCTGTGTGCTGCCCCCTGTGTGCTGCCCCCTGTGTGCTGCCCCCTGTGTGCCGCCCCTGTGTGCCGCCCCTGTGTGCTGCCCCCTGTGTGCCGCCCCCTGTGTGCTGCCCCCTGTGTGCCGCCCCTGTGTGCTGCCCCCTGTGTGCCGCCCCTGTGTGCCGCCCCTGTGTGCCGCCCATGTGTGCTGCCCCCTGTGTGCCGCCCACTGTGTGCCGCCCCTGTGTGCTGCCCCCTGTGTGCTGCCCCCTGTGTGCTGCCCCCTGTGTGCTGCCCCCTGTGTGCCGCCCCTGTGTGCTGCCCCCTGTGTGCCGCCCCTGTGTGCTGCCCCCTGTGTGCTGCCCCCTGTGTGCTGCCCCCTATGTGCTGCCCCCTGTGTGCTGCCCCCTGTGTGCTGCCCCCTGTGTGCTGCCCCCTGTGTGCTGCCCCCTGTGTGCCGCCCCTGTGTGCCGCCCCTGTGTGCCGCCCCCTGTGTGCCGCCCCTGTGTGCCGCTCCTGTGTGCCGCCCCTGTGTGCCGCTCCTGTGTGCTGCCCCCTGTGTGCCGCCCCTGTGTGCTGCCCCCTGTGTGCCGCCCCTGTGTGTCGCCCCTGTGTGCTGCCCCCTGTGTGCCGCCCCTGTGTGCCGCCCCCTGTGTGCCGCCCCCTGTGTGCCGCCCCCTGTGTGCCGCCCCTGTGTGCCGCCCCTGTGTGCTGCCCCCTGTGTGCCGCCCCTGTGTGCTGCCCCCTGTGTGCCGCCAATGTGGCCTCAGGCCGCACCCTGCAGATACCACTATGGAGGAAGCGTGTGTGTGTGTGTGTGCGTGACTTGCCAACCCATCAGGTGCAAGAGCAGTGACAGAGAATCATCGGACACATCTGTAGGAAGGAACTGCAGCTGCTGGTTCAAACCGAAGATAGACCTCAACAAGCTGGAGTAACTCAGTGGGTCAGGCAGCATCTCTGGAGAAAAGGAATAGGCGTCGTTTCGAGTCTCAAAAAAGAGTCTCAACCCAAAACGTCACCTATTCCTTTTCTCTAGAGATTCTGCCTGATCCGCTGAGATACTCCAGCACTCTGTGAAACGTCACCTATCCATGTTCCCCAGAGATGCTGCCTGATCCGCTGAGATACTCCAGCACTCTGTGAAACGTCACCTATCCATGTTCTCCAGAGATGCTGCCTGACCCGCTGAGTTACTCCAGCACTTTGTGAAGAATGACCTATCCATGTTCTCCAGAGATGCTGCCTGACCCGCTGAGTTACCCCAGCACTCTGTGAAACGTCACCTATCCATGTTCTCCAGAGATGCTGCCTGACCCACTGAGTTACCCCAGCACTCTGTGAAACGTCACCTATGCATGTTCTCCAGGGATGCTGCCTGACCCGCTGAGTTACTCCATCATTTTGCATCGGGCACGTGACCTACACATGGAAATTGCTTGCTTACAACTGGAGCTGAGTGCAGGCGTAAGGCAGCCGGGATGAAGCCATGTTTGTGTTCGTAATAGATGCAATTTCCATGCTGCAATTTACTCTGTTCATAAATAATGGGAGGAACGTTAAATATTTCATCAGAATTTATCAGCCATAACAAAATTGCAGCCAGGCAGAGTTTTGGAACTATTGTTGGAATGTTCACCGGAATAAAAGTAGCAGTAATTTCTACACTGCCGTAACAATGATCCTTTAATGCTTTTAAATCTGCTAACCAGCCAATTACATTGGAAAAAAGCCGCAACATTTATTAATCTCGCTGTGAAGTGCATCGGTTTTGTTGTTTGGGCATCAACACAAATCAAGAGAATCCAGGGCAACTAAATGGCTCCACATCTGCTTATTTCATAACTGCATTTCTAAGTTTCCTCATTAAAACATGTTCAAAGTACAGTAATATATTATGATATTATCGTACTCATGGGCCATCTAAATTCCTGATGTAACTAGAAGGGAAATAGCCCAGGCTTTTTGCCAGTTTAGTTTCCACTTTAACCAGATCCTGCTGACTCAATTTGGCACCGTCCTGTCTCATTCACCCCAACACCAAATCTGCCCAGTACCTCCTCATGGGAACACTATTATTTGCGAGAGGGCTCTTTGGAATTTTCGAGGCAGCATCCAACATCAGGTGTTGCTGCATGCTTAGCAGAGGGCCGGTTAATTTGAAATACACAGAGAGAACTGTGAGTTCAACACATTGAACATAAAACAGTGGTAAAAAAATTCTCGTTCAAGATGAAGACAAATTTTTAAAAGCTACCTGCTAATATAAGATGATCCTTTAATCTTTTTAGTTAATGTGATTATTTTTCAATAAAATTAACTAACACAGCATGCTAGTAAATTGAAAAAGTGTAGCCACTGTCTAATTCAGTTTTATGTAATACTAGACCAAGTGGACCCGTTGGGCCCATTCCTCGTAGAGGGGGCAGAGGGAAGGGGAGAGGGTGTCACTGAGTGAGCCCTGGACACAAAGCCTCTCCTGTATTGGTGTAGCACCCTCAGCCCCCCCACTCAATCCCCCTTATCCCCCCCCTCCTCCCCCCACTGACCCACTCCATCCCCCCTACCCCTCCCCATTTGTCCCTCCCCTTCCCCCCCCTCCTCCTCCCTCCCCCCACCCTCTCCCCACCCCACCACCTCCTCCCCCCTCCCCCCAACCCCGCCGAATAGCAAAGTCTAATTTCCTTGCAATACCAGGTTTGTGGTACAGAATCATGTCTGTGAAACTTTACCATAAACACATCGAGGATTGATCATTTAAACTTTGGATACAGGCAATGAACTGGTGAATAAAGCTTGGCATCCCGCCTTGCTCTCTACGCAAACACTAGCCCCCCAGGTTCCTATTAAATCTTTCTCCCCTCTCCTTAAACCTTCTGTCATCTAGTTCTTCATTCCCCGACTGTGGGGGAAAAAAAACATTCACCCTATATATACCCCTCTTGCTCTAATACACCAAAGTGCTTGGGGGGGGGGGGTGTAGAGTAAATGTCAAGTATTCCTACGGTGATAAAGACCCTTGTGTCTTGGGCTGAAATTCATTGCCTTTACTTTAGATGCTACACTATATTCACCCCACTCTGCAATGGAGTTTAAGAAGAGTAAGAAAATAACTGCAGATGCTGGTACAAATCGAAGGTATTTATTCACAAAATGCTGGAGTAACTCAGCAGGTCAGGCAGCATCTCGGGAGAGAAGGAATGGGTGACGTTTCGGGTCGAGTCCCTTCTTCAGACTGATGTCGGGGGGGCGGGACAAAGGAAGGATATAGGTGGAGACAGGAAGATAGAGGGAGATCTGCGAAGGAGGAGGGGAAGGGAGGGACAGAGGAACTATCTACAGTTGGAGAAGTCGATGTTCATACCACTGGGCTGCAAACTGCCCAGGCGAAATATGAGGTGCTGTTCCTCCAATTTCTGGTGGGCCTCACTATGGCACTGGAGGAGGCCCATGACAGAAAGGTCAGACTGGGAATGGGAGGGGGAGTTGAAGTGCTCGGCCACTGGGAGATCAGTTTGGTCAATGCGGACTGAGCGCAGGTGTTCAGCGAAGCGATCGCCGAGCCTGCGCTTGGTTTCGCCGATGTAAATAAGTTGACATCTAGAGCAGCGGATGCAATAGATGAGGTTATGAGGAGATGAGATGAGGTTATAGATGAGGCAATGGAGTTTCCCTTTGACGGCAGGAGGCTGATGGGGCTGAGGATCATGAGTGTTCAATTGTCACATGTCCCGAAGGTAGCACCATGAAACTCTTACTTGCATCAGCATTACAGGCCTGCAAACACAATAATCATAGATCATATTTAATAAACAAAAATTCAAATAAATCAATGCAGATCTCTCAGAGGTGTATAAAATCAAGATGGGAAATAGATGGTCTTTTGTTTCTGAAGGTAAGGGAATCAAGAAATAGATGGCATAAGGTTTAAGGAGAGAGGGGAGATATTTAATACGACTAGTGTAGCTGGGGCATGTTGGCCGGTGTGGGTAAGTTGGGCCGCAGGGCCTGTTTCTGTTTCCACACTGTATCACTCTATGATTCTACCACTCTATGACTGGGGAGCAACTTTTCCACACAGCAGAAGTAGTTGAGGCAGGCACAATAGCGACATTTCAGTTCAGTTTAGTTTATTGCCATGTGTACTGAGGTAGAGTGAAATGCTTTTGTTGCGTGCTAACCAGTCAGCAGAAAGACAATACATGATTACAATGGATTACAATCGATACGTGATTACAATTGACAGCTATTGATATTTAGGCAGGTATATGGATAGGAAAAGATTAGAGGGACATGGGCCAAATGTGGGCAAATGGGACTTGCTTAAATGGGACATCTTGGTCACCATCGACAAGTTGAGCCAAAGGGCCTGTTTCTGTGCAGGATGACTCTATGAATTGACTCCAACTCAATCCCACGCAAATCATCTAATTTGGGATTCATACCATAATACTAACTCAGAAGATTATCACTTTAACTCATTCTAACTCAGATTGGTTCACACTATTGTTGAACTCCCCAACTGCCCATGTACCTGATGGGAGGTGAATAATCAGTCAATAGGTTTCCACTTGTGAGCAAATGATTCACAATGGTCTGGAGGTCTTCAAGTTGTCCAGAGATATAAGCCTACAAACAGTATCATCCTGGAGAAACAAAGAACTGCAGATGCTGGTTAATACAAAAAAGGACACAAAGTGCTGGAGTAACTCAGTGGGTCAGGCAGCATCTCTGCAGAACATGGATAGATGAAGAAGGGTCTCGACCCAAAACGTCACCTATCCATGTTCTTCAGAGATGCTGCCTGATCCGCTGAGTTACTCCAGCACTCTGTGAAACGTCACCTATCCATGTTCTCCAGAGAGGCTGCCTGACCCGCTGAGTTACTCCAGCACTCTGTGAAACGTCACCTATCCATGTGACGTGATGTCACTGTGATGGATGTTTCTTTTGTTTGGTGTTGGTTTATGATTGTATGTGTTATTGCATTTTTATTGCTTATTTTTATTGGTCTTACTGTTGAACTGCGGGTAATTTTTCATTTCACTGCACATTTATGTGTATGTGACAAATAAATTAACTATTGACTATTGACTATCCATGTTCTCCAGAGAGGCTGCCTGACCCGCTGAGTTACTTCAGCACTTTGTTCAATGGTGCAATGGTTCTGTATTGTCACGTATGCACAGCACAGTGAAATTATTTGGCATGACCATTAATGCACAGTCACCACAATTTTGGTGCAGTTTAAAATAAACAAAAACTGAAAACACAAACAGTCCAAAGTCCAGTCCACATGTTGGAAGTCCTGCAGCGGCCCAGATCCAGGAAGTCCACGGGCCACGACCTGTGACCTCTTGAGGATCATCTTCATAAGCGATAGGAGTGGAATTAGGCCTTTCGGCCCATCAAGTCTACTCCAGCATTCAATCATGGCTGATCTATCTCTCCCTCCTATCCCCATTCTCTTGCCTTCTCCCCATAACCTCTGACACCCGTACTAATCAAGAATCTATCTATCTCTGCCTTAAAAGTATCCATTGACTTGGCCTCCACAGCCTTCGGTGGCAATGAATTCCACAGATTCACCACCCTCTAATGAAAGAAATTCCTCCTCATCTCCTTCCTAAAGGAATATCTTGTCAGTGAGAGCTGGATTCCAGTCCATGCCCCAGCTGTTCCGGCAGTCCGTCCTTCGTTACGTACGGTCCCATTGCTGATGTGTGGTTTCCTCTCCACACATTTTTTGTGTTGAAACACATTTAATTCAGTTTAGAGATACAGCGCAGAAACAGGCCCCTTGGCCCACCGAGTCCGTGCGACCACTAACACTATCCTGCACACACACACTAGGGACAATTTAGTGTGGGAGGAAACCGAAGATCTCGGAGAAAACCCACGGGGAGAACGCACAAACTCCGTACGGACAGCACCCGAAGTCGGGATCGAACCGTGGTCTCCGGCGCTGCAAGCGCTGTAAGGCAGCAGCTCTACCACTGCGCCACCGTGGCCGCCCATTCAGCTGCACTTTATGGGTGACTGGCCCTGTCCCAATGATGCAGGCTTGTCTTTGTTATAGCTTTCCAAAAACTCAATAAAATGTTATTTACAATCACCAAAAAAAAGAAAAGAAATTGAGTCTTGTAATTGAAGTTTTCAGAGATGTAAGATTTAGAATTTTTATTGCATCTGTTTTCTCATTCACACTTGCCGCACCTACAGCTGATGTGTATGACAGCCTTCCCAATAACTACATCACTTGGTCAGGGCTGCTAATTAAAGAGACTTTACACCATTTGACTACTATTGATTCAGAGTAGTTCAAACGTTTGCAAAAGGTCTCACAGTGTAAACATACGAACTACATACGAGTATACATAAAAGAAAATCATTTATAATGCAGAGATACAAGTCCCTATTGATTTTCCAGAACACCATCTGAGTAAGTTGTTTTTATGTTATGTAAATATTGTCGTGGTTAAAGGCCTTTTCTTCCCATTGCTGCTAAAACACTGCATGTTGGAACAAACTTGTTAAGATGTAGACTTCTTATGTGTCAGATATGACACAACTGTATATTAGACAAGGTCAAATCTGGCGTCTTGATTATGCAATTGCAATACCCCAAAGCTACGGGAAATTGATTCCAACACCTTGTTTAACTTGTTTTCCTATCCATTTGTGACAGGTAGGTAACAACACCTCACATCGAAGGATGTGTCATTTTAATAAATTGCCAGTTAGGAAGTAGAAATTAAATAATTTAATAAATGAACAAAAAAACTATAGAATATATGAATCGACAGGCAGTTTGCTGGTTTCCACTGGTTATTCTGTCACACAGAAGTGCGTGGGGTCCCTCTGTGTCTCATCATTAATCTACGCAACCAATCGGCTAACTAATTTAGGCAATATTCACCATCGCAAGACAAGAATGTCAACAGAGATGTATTAAAATAATATGAGATCAATACCAGACACCAAGAAGCTGCCTGACATCTTTTGTACTGTCTGCTCTGCCATTAGAAAACACATAATCCCATACAGGCAGAAGAAGGATCTTGACCCAAAACGTGACCCACTCCTTCTCTCCAGAGATGCTGCCTGTCCCGCTGAGTTACTCCAACACTCTGTGAAACGTCACCCATTCCTTCTCTCTAGAGATGCTGCCTGTCCCGCTGGGTTACTCCAGCACTCTGGTGAAACGTCACCCATTCCTTCTCTCCAGAAATGCTGCCTGTCCCGCTGAGTTACTCTAGCACTCTGTGAAACGTCACCCATTCCTTCTCCAGAGATGCTGCCTGTCCTGCCGAGTTAGTCCAGCTTTTTGTGTCTATCCCATACAGGTAGTTACTTGAAACTGATTACATCACATCAGTCTGAAGAAGGGCCTCGACCCGAAACGTCACCTATTCCTTCTCTCCAGAGATGCTGCCTGACCTGCTGAGTTACTCCAGCATTTTGTGATACTTTCGATTTGTACCAGCATCTGCAGTTATTTTCCTACGTCACATTATACAGTGGATAACGACAGATTTTTGTTTATTTAAAGGGCTTGCACCAAAAGCCAGTGAGGGATGTTCCGTTGTTGTAGCAATGTGTGTACTGAAACACCTTACAAAATGTTTTATTGAAGGTATCTATCCCAGCCAAACTAATATAGTCACGATGGACACAAAATGCTGGAGTAACTCAGCGGGACAGGCAGCAACTCCGGAGAGAAGGAATGGGTGGCGTTTCGGTTCGACACCCTTCTTCAGACTGTAGCCTGAACATGAAGGAGGGTCTCGACCCGAAACGTCACCCATTCCTTCTCTCCAGAGATGCTGCCTGTCCCGCTGAGTTACTCCAGCATTTCGTGCCTGTCTGCGGCTTAAACCAGCATCTGCAGTTCCTGCCTACACATAATATATTCATGACTTTTGCTGGATCTATGTCAAATGCTGGGGCTCTGTGCGAAAGCATTGCAAAGTGATTTACTCACTACATGTGATATGGTTGTACACATATAAGAAGGATGCTTTTCACAAACATTATTTAATTGTTCTACCTCTACACGCTGTTCGAAGAGATGTACTGACAAAACAAGATAAGCACGACGCAGTTCCCTCTGGGGCCTCTTGTGGAGCTTTGCATCACAGAAGAAAAGTTAGTACAGTCGTCTGGGTACTCTAGCTGTATCTTCAGGTCAGCCTGCTAGTGTTGTCACTAAACCCGCGGACACTGCAAGAGTATTTCTTCCGAGAAATATGTTTCAGTGATTCCCTTAACTAATATAATGCCGTTTTCTTCAGAACCAGGGGAAATGTTTAATAGAGGATGATTGTAACGGCAGAATTTTGTAATAACAATGCTTGAGTTGTGGCACTAAATAGACTGCTACCATTAGTTCTGGCCTGTGTATTTGGAAACATGCTATCAAAATGATGGAGCAATGCGAATAAGGCCCATCTCATTTCAGACTCCAACCACTGGCTCAGGGACTTTATATTTGTCCATGCCGAGCTTCGAAAATGTAGTTCATGTGTTGGAAACTAAAAAATAAATATTTTATCCCGAGAGCTGCTACTTTTGATGAAAATATGTGAATTAGAAATATTTACTGTAAAATGAATAGGACACATGTCGGTTTGAAATTGCTTCTTATGGAAGTTAATCAGGAACGCTGGATTTGGGCTATGATTGGTCATAGAGTTATACAGCACGGAAAGTGGCCCTTCGGCCCAACTTTTCCATGCCGACCAAGGTGCCTCATCTACACTAGTCCCACCTGCCTGCCTTTGGCCCATATCCCTCTAAATCTGTCCTATCCATGTATCTGACCAAATGTATTTAAATGTTGTGATAGTCCCTGCTTCAACTACCTCCTCTGACAGCTCATTCCATACACCCACCACCTTTTGTGTGGAAAAAGTCACCCCTCAGGTTCCTATTAAATCTTTCCCCTCTCACCTTAAACTTATGTCCTCTGGATCTTGATTCCCCCTACTGTTGATAAATGACTGCCCGATCTATTCCCCTCATGAACTTACACACACCTCTATAAGATCATCCCTCATCCTCCTATCCTGTTCAACCTCTCCCTATAGCTCAGGCCCTCGAGTCCTGGCAACATGCTAGTAAATCTTCTCTGCACCCTTTCCAGCTCAACACATTCTTCCTGTAATAGGGTAACCAAAACTCAACACAATCCTCCACATGGGGCCTCACTACAGTCTTGATTGGTGCTGCAAATGAGATTAGAGCAATGTAACTATGGCACCACAAACTCAATGTTGCCCGAGAGATGTTGAATGAGACTGTAACTTTGTATTCATTGTCATGGGCTCTGCATACAGCCAGTGCCAACCACACTGTTAACTGGTTGCAGGCAACACCAAGCACAACATTGTCGTCATTGCCAGTACCAGAAGCCAGCTTGCACCTTTTCAAAGGGAGCTGTGTGGTGACTGAGGTCGCTGGTGGAAACTCCTTGTGAACTGAATCCTCCCTGATAAGACGAACCTTCAAAAAAAGAACAGAGTGCAGGAGTAACTCAACAGGTCAGGCAGATTCCCTGAAGGACATGGATGGGTGACATTTCAGGTTGGGACCCTGCTTCAGACTGACCCGAAACATCACCTATCCATGTTCTCCAGAGATGCTGCCTGACCCGCTGAGTTACTCCAGCACTCTGTGTAACGTCACCTATCCATGTTCTCCAGAGAAGCTGCTTGACACGCTGAGTTACTCCAGCACTCTGTGAAATGTCACCTATCCATGTTCTCCAGAGATGCTGCCTGACCTGCTGAGTTACTCCAGCACTCTGTGAAACGTCACCTATCCATGTTCTCCAGAGATGTTGCCTGACCCGCTGAGATACTCTAGGATTAATCCAAATTAAACCTATGACGAGAAGAAGGTTGATGCAGGGAATGTAGTAGACGGACACACATAGCTTTTGAGACCACTTGAAGAATTACCATGTAACAGGCTGATTAACGAGACTGAGGTGGGTGCAATGGTCACGTCAGTGTGGAACAAACATACAAACATAGACGATAGGTGCAGCAGTAGGCCATTCGGCCCTTCGAGCCAGTACCACCGTACAATATGATCATGGCTGATCATCCAAAATCAGTACCCCGTTCCTGCTTTTTCCCCATATCCCTTGATTCCATTAGCCCTAGGAGCTAAATCTAACTCTCTCTTGAAAACAGCCGGTGAATTGGCCTCTACTGCCTTCTGTGGCAGAAAATTCCACAGATTCACAACTCTCTTCACAATAAACTCAGGAACTACAAGTTGAGAACCGTGGCGAGCGTTTTCAAAGACGAGAGGGTGGTAGACAGGGTCAGTATTGGGATAGATATCTGTTGCTGCCTTTCCATTTAACTGGCATATTGCAGTGTAGTGTAAAACTTGTAGTGTAAAAGTGTAGTGTAAAACAAGCTGGCAGGTGTGACAAAGAGTGAAGGTAATACAAGTCTAGAAAGGGGTTCAGATACTGGTTTATACTGAAGATCGACACAAAATGCTGGAGTAACTCAGCGGGACAGGCAGCATCTCTGGAGAGAAGGAATGGGTGACGTTTTGGGTCGAGACTCTTCTTCAGTCTGAAGAAACCTCACCCATTGCTTCTCTCCAGAGATGCTGCCTGTCCCCCTGAGTTACTCCAGCATTCCGTGTCTATCTTCAGTGAAGGTGATACAGTGGGACATTGATAGGCAAAGTAAACAGCCAAAAGGCAAATGTAATGTGATGCAGATAAGCGTGAGGTGCAGTGTTTTAGCAGGGAGAATGGAAGGAGGCACGGTCGATCTAACGGCACTGTTCTAATGAATGTGCAGGAGCACAGGAACCCAGAGACCCTCATGGATAGATCTTAGAAGCTGGCAGATCATCTTGGGGTTGATAAAGATGAAGGGCAAAACCAAGGGGGGCTAGCTGAAGATAGACACAAATTGCTGCAGTAACTCAACGGGTCAGGCAGTATCTCTGAAGAAAAGGAATAGGAGAGAAAGAATGGCTATCTAAATGCCATTATTGTATCTGCCTCCACCACCACTCCTAGCAGTGTGTTCCAGGCCCCCACCACCCTCTGGCCCGTACATCTCCTGTAATCTTTGCCCTTTAAAGCCGTGCTCTCTAGTCTTTGACATTTCCACCCTGGAAGAAAGGTTCTGACTGTCTACCCTATCTATGCCTCTCATCAGTTTATATACTTCTATCAAGTCTCCCCAGCGTCTGATGCTACAGAAAATAAAGGGCCTGTCCCACTTAGGCCAATTTAAGGTAACTGCCGGCGACTAGGCTGTCGCTGAACGTTGGCCGGGGTGTCGCGGGCATGATCGTGAGGAGTCTTCAATGAATCGTATCGGATCTCGGCGCGTCGCGGAAAAACTTTCCGGATAGAAATTTCTCGGAGACAGCTGGCTTGTCGCCAGGTATCATAGCTTATTGCGGGCGCTGCCGCATGCTGTCCCCAGGTTCGCTAGGTTGTCGCAGATGCATTTAGAAGCACGTAATATTAAATTAAGAAAAGGCATTTGAAGATACCAGAAGATAGTTTTGTTTAACCAATTTATTTACCGTCAGGACATTTGACAGGTAGATTGGAGGCGACAGTTTGGCGGTCAGGTAAGCGTGGGAATTTCACAAAGACGTTAGCCAGGTGCTAGTTTCACAAGAAAGGTTACTTGTATCGACCTGACTCGGCATTGTCGTGGTCATTGTCGTAGGGTAAAAGAAATTGTAAGCGATCTGCTACGACTTTGACAGTCGCCGGCAGTCGCCTTAAAAATCGCATAACTGGAACAGGCCCTTAAGGATTCAAAAAATGGTTAAACAGAGGAGAATGAATTTTAGTGAATTAAGGAGGGATCTGGCTCAGGTAAATTGGAGTCAAAACTAATTGGCAGAAATCCAGTTTGGTTTATTGTCAGGTGTACCGAGGTACAGTGAAAAGCTTTTTTATTGCATGCTAACCAATCGACAGAAAGACAATACATGATTACAATTGAGCCGTCCACAGTGTACAGATACATGGTACAGGGAATGTGTAGGAAAGAACTGCAGCTGCAGAAACTGGTTTAAAACCGAAGATAGACACAATATGCTGGAGTAACTCAGCGGGACAGGCAGCATCTCTGGAGAGAAGGAATGGGTGAAGTTTCGGGTCAAGACCCATGTCTGACGAAGGAGTTTCGACTCGAAACGTCGCCCATTCCTTCTCTCCAGAGATGCCGCCTGTCCCGTTGAGCTACTCCAGCATTTCCTGGTAAGGGGAATCACGTTCAGTGCAAGGTCAAGCCGGTAAAGGCCGAGGCCCACCAATGTTGCAGAGCAATTGGTGACCTTTGAAAAGGTGGTTTTGGAATAATCTAAACACATTCCATAGGAGTGGTGGGAGGACAGAAGGGAGAGCAGGACAAGCCACTGGCCCCGAATGACAAGGAGATTAGAGAGTGGAATGCAGGAGGGAGCAGATGACAGGTGTCAGCTTCATCACACGAGGCCAAATCAGGCTGTGGACAGATAGAGTAAAGAGGGCAAGTGAAGGAGGAAGTCGAACATCTGAGAGTCAGTCACAGATCAGCTCCAAGCCTATTAAGAGCATAATGGTTGTCAAGGTGTCATCTTACCGATTAAGGATCAATATAGACATGCAATGCTGGAGGTAAAGATGTGGCTTAAAGCAGTAAATAAGCCATGAAAGACTCTTGGTAGAAGGAGTTTACCAAAAAAATTCAACACAATCTGTGAGATAAAACAATTAAGAGAAGACTTTAGGTAAACTGGACACAAAGTGGTTAGCTGACGGTGGTTAGGGTGGTAGTGGTAGAGTTGTTGCCTTACAGCACTTGCAACGCCGGAGACCTGGGTTCAATCCCGACCACGGGTGCTGTCTATATGGAGTTTTTACGTCCTCACCGTGCCCTGCGTGGGTTTTCTCTGAGACCTTCGGTTTTCTCCCACACTCCAAAGACGTACAGGTGTAAATGTAAATTGTCCGTAGTGTGTGTAGGATGTGTGGGGATCGGTGGTCAGTGCGGACTCAGTGGGCCTAGGGGCCTGTTTCCGCTCTGAACTAAACTATACTCACACTCTCAGGCTGGGTTGCATGATGGGGTGCTTTGGGCAGCAAGGAGAGACATTCTGGAGGCACTTCCACTGGTGAGCAGTTGTGGGGAACCCCATATCTGAGGAGGGGTGTGCTGGCGTTGGAGAGAATCCAGAGGAGGTTTACGAGAATGATCCCAGTGCTGGCTGGGTTAACGTACGAGGAGCGTTTGATGGTACTGGATCTGTACTCGCTGGAGTTAAAAAGGATGAGGGTTGACCTCACTGAAATCATCCCTGTAATGAAACCCCTAGATAGTGTGAACATGGAAAGGATGTTCCCAGTCATGGGAGAGTCCGGAACCAGAGGGCACAACCACAGAATAAAAGGATGTACCTTTAGAGTGGAGATGAGAATTACTTTAACCAGAGGGTGGTGAATCTGTGGAATTCATTGCTTCAGAAGGCCAAGACATTGGATCTTTTTTGAAGTGGAGGTTGACAGATTCTTGATTAGTAAGGGCATCAAAGGTTATGGGGAGAAAATGGGGGAGATAGATCAGCCATGATCGAATGGCGGAGTAGACACGATGGGCCGAATGGCCTAATTCTGCTCAATAGACAATAGACAATAGGTGCAGGAGGAGGCCATTCGGCCCTTCGAGCCAGCACCGCCATTCAATGTGATCATGCTGATCATTCTCAATCAGTACCCCGTTCCTGCCTTCTCCCCATACCCCCTCACTCCGCTATCCTTAAGAGCTCTATCCAGCTCTCTCTTGAATGCATTCAGAGAATTGGCCTCCACTGCCTTCTGAGGCAGAGAATTCCACAGATTCACAACTCTCTGACTGAAAAAGTTTTTCCTCATCTCAGTTCTAAATGGCCTACCCCTTATTCTTAAACTGTGGCCCCTTGTTCTGGACTCCCCCAACATTGGGAACATGTTTCCTGCCTCTAAAGTGTCCAACCCCTTAATAATTTTAATGCTCTTACATCTTATTATGGTCTTACAATGGTGTAAAGGTGATGGCAACTGACTAGTGGATTGAAAATATTCTGTCACTTTTCAAATAGCAGGGAGGATGATAAAAAGTCAATTAAAAACCAATCTCTTTAACGTTGATGATGCGTAGGTTTTTATAAAGCATGACCCAGGAGGACTGTACCAGGCTTGTGGGGATGTGCTAATGATGTCAGACGGATAGGCCAACACAGATCTACGAAAGGACAAACCATCTTGGGTTCAGTTCTTGTTAAGATGTCAGAGCATCGATTTGATTGGCAAAACTGATCAGCAGATGCTAGAAATACTCAGCAGTTGATGCTGTCCAGATGAAATTTCAAAAAGGATTAAGTTGTATACAATATATTAAACATACAACAACGATGAAGCCCCTGGAGTAGGACATTGGTTAAGGGAGACAAAACACTGAGTTGTAGTGAAAGAACATTTTACAAATTGAAGGAAGACATAAAATGATAAAATGAGGAAACCAGAGCACCTGGAGAAAACCCACGTGGTCAACGGGAGAACGTGCAAACTCCACACAGACAGCACCCGAGGTCAGGATCAAACCGGGGCTGTGAGGCAGCGGCTCTACCCGCTGTGCACCTGGCCGGCCTTCATTTGTGCCACTCTAACGTTGTCTAGTAAAATACAGTCATCTGTTCGTACACTTTAGAAACTTTGGTGTTGAAATTGGGCAAGAACCTTTATGGTGGCGCAGCGGTAGAGTTGCTGCCTCACAGCGCCAGAGTCCCGGGTTCGATCCTGACCACGGGTGCTGTCTGTATGGAGTTTGTACGTTCTCCCCGTGACCGCGATGGGTTTCTTTTAGTAAAAATTGTAAATTGTCCCTAGTGTGTGTAGGATAGTGTTAGTATATTTTTTATTTTATTTTTCATATTTCAGATACAGCGCGGAAACAGGCCTTTTCGGCCCACCAAGTCCGTGCCGCCCAGCGATCCCCGCACATTAACACTATCCTACACACACTAGGGCCAATTTTTTACATTTACCCAGTCAATTAACCTACATACCTGTACGTCTTTGGAGTGTGGGAGGAAACCGAAGATCTCGGAGAAAACCCACGCAGGTCACGGGGAGAACGTACAAACTCCGTACAGTACAGCACCCGTAGTCAGGATCGAACCTGAGTCTCCGGCGCTGCATTCGCTGTAAGGCAGCAACTCTACCGCTGCGCCACCGTATACGGGGGTCGCTGGTTGGCGCGGACTCGGTGGGCCGAAGGGCCTGTTTCCGCGCCGTTTCTCGAAACTAAACTCTGACAAAGATGCTCGAGGATGAGGTTAGATTTCTTGTCAGTCAGAACAGGAGTGATTTATTTAGTAAATTCCAATCTCCGATTGCTGAGAGTGTGGAGCCGTGGGGACTAGCTTGGCACGGGTTAGCAGTGAGGAGGTGAGGGGAATCTCACTGAACAGATGGTGTCTGTCTTGGTGTTAGCAATCCGTGAGCTGATGGAGCACAGGGATCAGGAGATCAGGGTGCGGGGCAGAGGGGAAGAGATGAACAAAATGGGTAGCAGCGCAGTAAAGATGGGAAGGTAGAGTTGCTCTTCAGATTGATGCCGGACTGGGTGAGCAGGTTTGTCTAGTCGTCACCTGATCTAATCCAGTCAAAGCTGGACGAGGAGCCAGCATTAGATCTTGCACGCACCAGTCCGTGCTTCTGAGTGTAAAGGAAGGCTGGTCCCGAGGGGGATGCTGGTGGGAAGGGTGATAATGAGAGTCCAGCTGACGAGCATGAGGATGAGGGGCTGACTGAGCAAGTGAACAATTGCAGAGATACCAGGAGTTTAGGAGTGGAGGCAGAGAGCATGGTGAAGCCACAGAGTTGCGAAAAGCAAAGCAATTTAGCAGGTGGAGGAGCAGGAACAGATTCTCAGCGAGAGGTCGGAGGGGTATAAGCAATGAGTGCAATTCCGCAGATTACAATTGTGTGGTCCGAGAGACGGGTGGTCCCAGAGACGGGTGGTCCCAGAGACGGGTGGCCCCAGAGACGGGTGGCCCCAGAGACGGGTGGTCCCCGAGATGGGTGGTCCCAGAGACGGGTGGTCCCAGAGACGGGTGGTCCCAGAGACGGGTGGTCCCAGAGACGGGTGGTCCCAGGGACGGGTGGTCCCAGAGCCACACAGAACAGAAGCAGGCCCTTCGGCCCATCATGCCCATGCCGACCTTAGTGCCCCATCTACTCTGTTCCCATTTGACCACATTGGAGCCGTATCCTTCTGTGTCTTATCTGATTATGTATAAGGTCATAAGGTCATAAGTGACAGGAGTAGAATTAGACCATTCGCCCATCGCCTATTCCGCCATTCAATCATGGCTGATTTATCTCTCCCTCCTAACCCCATTCTCCTGCCTTCTCCCCATAACCCCTGACACCTATATCTGTCTAAATGCTTCTTAAACATGGTGATTGGATCAGATTCCACCGCCTCTGACAGGTAGAAACAGTGCTCATGTTTTACACATCCCCTGATGTCAGTTTGCAGTTAAAGGTG
Organism: Rhinoraja longicauda; assembly: GCF_053455715.1. NCBI lineage: Eukaryota > Metazoa > Chordata > Chondrichthyes > Rajiformes > Arhynchobatidae > Rhinoraja > Rhinoraja longicauda. The sequence continues at coordinate 11,429,429 of NC_135958.1, read as the reverse complement.
AGGTTTTGAGGAGAAGGAAGGAGAATGGGGTTAGGAGGGAGAGATAGAGTTGGCGCTGCGGTAGAGTTGCTGCCTTACAACGAATGCAGCGCCGGAGACTCAGGTTCAATCCTGACTACGGGCGCCGTCTGTACGGGGTTTGTACGTTCTCCCCGTGACCTGCGTGGGTTTTCTCCAAGACCTTCGGTTTCCTCCCACACTCCAAAGACGTACAGGTTTGTAGGTTAATTGGCTGGGCAAATGTTTTAAAAAAATTGTTCCTAGTGTGTGTAGGATAGTGTTAATGTGCGGGGATCGCTGGACGGCTCGGACACGGTGGGCCGAAGGGCCTGTTTCTGCGCTGTATCTCTAAATCTAAAATCTAGATCAGCCATGATTGAATGGCGGAGTAGACTTGATGGGCTGAATAGCCTAATTCTACTCCTATCACTTATGACCTTATGACCTTATTTAGACTCAGTGCGGAGGCAGGGCCTTGACAATGTAAAGCATCGTTTCTCTAGGCCAGAGTAAGACTAACCAGGGGCGGCACGTTGGCGCAGCGGTCGAGTTGCAGCCTCACAGCGCCAGAGACCTGGGTTCGATCCTGTCTGTGTGGAGTTTGTACGTTCTCCCCGTGACCTGCGTGGGTTTTCTCCGGGTGCTCTGGTTTCCTCCCACATTCAAAAGATGTACAAGGTTGTAGGTTGATTGGCTTCGGTAAAAATTGTACATTATCCCTAGTGTGTGTAGGATAGTATTAGTGTACAGGGATTGCTGGTCGGCGTGGACTCGGTGGGCCGAAGGGCCTGTTTCCGTGCTGTATCTATAAACTAAACTAAAGTAAACTAAACTCTAAACAAAACTAACCATCTCTTTCATTGTCTTTCCTGTCCATTCATGCGATTGGGCATACTGTTCAGCATGGGTACCCTGGTTCTCCAGGTTCACTGTACGTTAGACGGTAGCCAGAGAATGTGTAGGAAGGAACACCAGATGCTGGTTTAAACCAAAGATAGACACAAAGAAACTGGAGTGGGACAGGCAGCATCTCTGGAGAGAAGGGATGGGTGACATTTTGGGTCTGAAGAAGGGTCTCGACCCGAAACGTCACCCATTCCTTTTCTCCAGAGATGCTGCCTGTCCCGCTGAGTTACTCCAGCTTTCTGTGTCTATCTTCGGCAGCCAGAGAATAGCTGAAGGCACCATTACCTGACTTCATGAGTTGTGCATTTGCACAGGGTTCCTGAACTCACCTGACACTTCCAGGGGATATATCCAAGCAGCTTGGCGTAGAACTCCTGCCATTTCCCAGCGAGTTACAGCATTCTATTGTTTCATCACTTTCGAAATGGTGTGTGCAAGACATGAGCTGGCCAAGGTTAAGGTCTTAGTTCAGGTAGATATTCGGAAGCTCCTTTAAATCCAACTTCAAGGAGGCAGAAATAACTATCGTGGAATCCATCCTCGGGAGAAAAAAAATTGCACACTTCGTTTAGCGTAGTTTGGAGATACAACATGGAAACAGGTCCTTTGGCCAACAAAGTCCACTCTGACCAACGATCACACGTACACGAGTTCTATCCTTACACACTCTGGACAATTTACAGAAGCCAATTAACCTACAAACTGGCACGTCTTTAGAATGTGGGAGGAAACTAGAACACCCGTAGAAAACCCACGCAGTCATAGGGAGAACGCACAAACTCCACACAGACAGCGCCCATAGTCAGGATCGAACCAGGGTCTCTGGCGTGGTGAGGCAGCAACTCTACCACTGTGCCACCTAAATATCATAATTTGAGTTGAATATACATAGATTCTACATACCAGGTACATTGGGCTCTACCTTAAAGTTAAAATTGGTTGCTATTATTTGAATGACATTGGTTTTCCCAGTCAGAATAATACAAGCAGCAAGGCATATTTAACAGAGCTCAGATTGCATTATTAATCAAGGGTAGAAACCTACATAGAAACATATCAAATTCTTAAGGAATTGGACAGGCTAAATGCCAGGAAAAATATTCCTGATGTTGGGGGAGTCCAGAACCAGGCATCACAGTTTAAGAATAAAGGGGAGGCCATTTAGGACTGAGATGAGCAAAAACTTTTTCACCCAGAGAGTTGTGAACCTGTGGAATTCTCTGCCACAGAAGGCAGTGGAGGCCAATTCACTGGATGTTTTCAAGAGAGTTAGATTTAGCTCTTTGGGCTAACGGAATCAAGGGATATGGGTAGAAAGCAGGAACGGGGTACTGATTTTAGATGATCAGCCATGATCATATTGAGTGGCGGTGCTGGCTCGAAGGGCTGAATGGCTTACTCCTGCACCTATTTTCTATGTGTCTGTGGTTCTAGAAGATGAATGGTGAAGTTTGTTCAGGTCCTGCCAATGGCCAGTGAAAGGGAGGAGAGGGGAAACATTTAAAGTCACCTTTAGTGGAAAAATGCGACTCAGGTTGAGCCTTGACATTGCAAACCCTTACGGCTAAAGCAGGCTCTATGCAAATGGATGGAAATGGATTTTAATTGATATCCTAAACTGAATTGTTGAGTTTGCACAGACTTTCTGAATAGATTTTGGATTTTGTTTGTTTCCGGTATAGATTGATGAAGTGCATATAACATTTCAGGACAATTATTTTTTTTAACCTGGATTTTAGAAGAAACCGATAGTCTTTCAGTGCATTATTAAGGTCAGGCTTTAGTAGATTTGGTTTCCTTGCACTGCTTCAAGCTTTACACTCACTGACCTCAAATCCAGTCCCGGCGACGGAGAGTTGTTTGAGAAATATAGTTATCCATCGGTTGGGGCATTGAGTATAAGAGTCAGGAAGCCATGTTGCAGTGCCTTGGAGCAATTTATTTAGTGAATCTGTGGAATTCTTTGCCACAGAAGGCTGTGGAGGACATGCTAGTGGATATTTTTAAGGCAGAGATAGACAGATTCTTGATTAGTACAGGTGTCAGAGGTTCCTGGGGAGAAGGCAGGAGAATAGGGTTAGGAGGGCGAGACCCATGATTGAATGGCGGAGTAGACTTGATGGGCTGAATGGCCTAATTCTACTCCTACCACTTGTGATCTTATAAGAAAATAACTGCAGATGCTGGTACAAATCGAAGGCATTTATTCACAAAATGCTGGAGTAACTCAGCAGGTCAGGCAGCATCTCGGGAGAGAAGGAATGGGTGACGTTTCGGGTCGAAACCCTTCTTCAGTCTGAGTGATCTTATGATCTTTATTGGACTTTGGCGAGGCAGCATTTCGAGTATTGCGTGCAGTTCTGGTCTCCCCATTACAGGAAGGATGTGGAGGCTTTGTGAAGGGTCCAGAGTATGTTTACCAGAATGCTGTCAGGATTAGAGGATATTAGCGACAAGGAGAGGTTGGACGAGCTTGCATTGTTTTCTCTGGAACATCAGAGATTGAGGGGAAACCTTGAAAGAAACCTTGTGTCTTTTTTTGTAAACCAGAAGGAAGAAGGGTCTCGACCAGAAACGTCGTCCATTCCTTCTCTCCAGCGAAGCTGCCCGCCCCGCTGAGTTACTCCAGCACTTTGCGTCTATCTTCGGTGTAAACCAGCATCTGCAGTTCCTTGTGGCTCAGTGGGTTTGGTTCTGTATCCCGAGATAAATAGCTGTGGGAAGGCGTTCGATGTTTTCATTCCGTGTACTGTGTGCTGAAACAATAAGGAGGTGACACGAGAGGAGACAAGGTTTATTTCATCAGTTTCAGCTTTTACCTCCAGTCCAGGCAGCAGCACTTTAAAATGATCAATTGATGAAGCCCTGTGACAGGCCGAGGATTCAGAGTCTCTGAACTGCGGCTGATCAGTGTTCCAAGCAATGTCACACTACAGTGCACACTGCCTCTCCCTGGCCCACTGCACACCCTCATACTACAAACAACCTCAGTTCAAAACTGTTTCCATGCTTGGCTCAATTTGTACCTTTCCCACTACAAACACAAAAGCATCAAAAACAATGAACTGTTCTTGCAGATAACGCATCTTTAGCTGTCAATTCGACCAAGACCAGCCCACGAGCCTATCTGGTGAAAGGTCAACTTGCCAAAATTGTCCGTCCCATCAGTCTGAAGAAGGGTCCTGACCCGAAACGTCACCTATCCGTGTTCTCCAGAGATGCTGCCCGACCCGCTGAGTTACTCCAGCACTCTGTGAAACGTCACCTATCCATGTTCTCCAGAGATGCTGCCCGACCCGCTGAGTTACTCCAGCACTCTGTGAAACGTCACCTATCCATGTTCTCCAGAAATGCTGCCTGACCCGCTGAGTTACTCCAGCACTCTGTGAAACGTCACCTATCCATGTTCTCCAGAGATGCTGCCTGACCCGCTGAGTTACTCCAGCACTCTGTGAAACGTCACCTATCCATGTTCTCCAGAGATGCTGCCTGACCCGCTGAGTTACTCCAGCACTCTGTGAAACGTCACCTATCCATGTTCAGAGATGCTACCTGACCCGCTGAGTTACCCGAGGTCAGGATCGAACCTGTGTCAGTGGCGCTGTAAGGCAGCAGCTCCACTGCTGTGCCACTATACCTCCCTCTTGGTATCCTGAGTCACAGCACTGAACTGCAAAGCTCAGTGGCCCAACAGCAGAGTTGCTGCCTCACAGCGCCAGAGACCAGGGTTCGATCCTGACTACAGATGCTGTCTGTTTGGAGTTTGTACGTTCTCCCCGTGACCGGGTGGGTTTTCTTGCACACTCCATAAGGTCATAGGTGATAGGAGCAGAATTCAGCCATCAAGTCTACTCCACCATTCAACCATGGCTGATCCATCTCTCCCTCCTAACCCCATTCTCCTGCCTTCTCCCCATAACCTCTGACACCTGTAATAATCAAGAACCTATCTATCTCTGTTTTAATAATATCCATTGACTTGACCTCCACAACCTTCTGTGGCAAAGAATCCCACAGATTCACCACCCTCTGACTAAAGAAATTCCTCCTCAGCTTCTTCCTAAAGGAACGTCCTTTAATTCTGAGGCTATGACGTCTAGTCCTAGACTCTCACACTAGTTGAAACACCCACTCTATCCAAGCATTCACTATTCTGTGCGTTTCAATGAGGTCCCCCCTCACTCTTCTAAACTCCAGCGAGTACAGGCCCAGTGCTGTCAAACGCTCATCATAGGCTTAACCCATTCATCCCTGGGATCGTTCTTGTAAACTTCCTCTGGACCCACTCCAGAGCCAGCACATCCTTCCTCAGGTACGGTGCCCATAATTGCTCACAATACTCCAAATGCGGCCTGACCAGCGCCTTATAGAGCCCCAGCATTACATCCCTGTTTTTGTATACAAGCCCTCTCGAAATAATTGCCAGCATTGAATTTGCCTTCCTTACCACTGATTCGACTTTTTGGGAATCCTGCACCAGCACTCCCAAGTCCCCTTGCACCTCCGATCTCTGTATTCTCTATCCAATTAGAAAATAGTCTACGCCTTTATACCTACTACCAACATGCATGACTCCACACTTTGCCACACTATATTCCATCTGCCACTTCTCTGTCCACTCTTCCAACCTGTCCAAGTCCTTCTGCGGAGTCCCTGCTTTCTCTGCACTACCTGCCCCTCCACCTATTTTCGTATCAACTGCAAACTTGGCCACAAAGCCTTCAATCCCCTCGTCTAAATCATTAATATACAATGTGAAGAGCAGCGGCCCCAGCACCGACCCCTGTGTATCTCCGCTAGTCACTGGCAGCCAACCGGAAAAAGCCCCCTTTACTGCCACTCTTTCACATCTGCCATCCAGCCAACCTTTGGCTGGGTCATTGGCTTCTGTAAATTGCCCCTAGTGTGGAATGCAAAACTGTTATAATGTAGAACTAGGTGTCACAGGAGACCGCTGGTCGGCGTGGACTCAGTAGGCCGAAGAGCCTGTTGCTACGCTGTATCTCTGAAGTAAACTAACCTAAATGATGTTGGCATTCATAGCGAGGGGATTTGAATATAGGAGCAGGGAGGTTCTGCTGCAGTTGTACAGGGCATTGGTGAGACCACACCTGGAGTAGTGCGTACAGTTTTGGTCTCCTAATCTGAGGAAAGACATTCTTGCCATAGAGGGAGTACAAAGAAGGTTCACCAGATTGATTCCTGGGATGGCAGGACTTTCATATGAAGAAAGACTGGATAGACTCGGCTTGTACTCGCTGGAATTTAGAAGATTGAGGGGGGATCTTATAGAAACTTACAAAATTCTTAAGGGGTTGGACAGGCAAGATGCAGGAAGATTGTTCCCGATGTTGGGGAAGTCCAGAACAAGGGGGTCACAGTTTAAGGATAAGAGGGAAGTCTTTTAGATTCAAGATTCAAGATTCAAGATATCTTTATTTGTCATTCTTTTGGATGAAATTTAGTCACCCACAGCCCAATAATAAAAGCAATCAAACAAACAAATTACACAACCCCACCCAACGCACAAAAAAAGAAACATCCATCACAGAGTCTCCTCCAGTCCCCTCCTCACTGTGATGGTAGGCCAGAATGTCTTTTCCCTTCCCCTGCCATCTTCTCCCGCGGCCAGGCTGGTGTCGTTGCCACGTTCCAGGCCGCGCCGGACGGTGAAAGGTCCGCAGCGGGCCGACCCAAGCCCCGCGATCCGGGGCGGGCGAACACGCTGTCGCTGCCGCTGTTGCTGCATGTCTGGGCGGTCGTGGCTCCCGACATTGAAGCCCCCGTCAAGCAGAGAAAAATCCCGCGGGCTCTGCGAACCGGAGCCCTGGAGGCCGCCAGCTCCAGGAGTTGGGCCGATGGTAGGCCGCAGCAGGAACGGAGACCCGACCCAGAAAACAAAGGTCGGGTCTCCGTTCGGAAGGGACACATTTACAATTTTACAGTTCCCCCCCTCCCCCCCACACCCACACATAGTACACAAACACAAAAACACGACATCACATCGACAATTAAGACCAAAAAAACCCAACAAAACACAGAGACAAACGGACCGCAGGTAAGCCGCAGCTGCTAGGGCAGCGCCGCCATTTTGGACCGAGATGAGAACGTTTTTTTTCACACAGAGAGTGCTGAATCTGTGGAATTCTCTGCCACAGAAGGTAGTTGAGGCCAGTTCATTGGCTATATTTAAGAGGGAGTTAGATGTGGCCCTTGTGGCTAAAGGGATCAGGGGGTATGGAGAGAAGGCAGGTACAGGTTATTGAGCTGGATGATCAGCCATGATCATATTGAATGGCGGTGCAGGCTCGAAGGGCCGAACGGCCTACTCCTGCACCTATTTTCTATGTTTCTATGTGTGTGTTTTGATGGGTCCAGTGGATGGGTCCAGTTGATGGGGATGGGTCCAGTGAAGGCACCATTCACCGCAGACACACGTGCAAGCTGATCGCATGTCAGTGGCCACATGGCCAGGCACCATTCGGTTTAGTTTATTGTCACGTGTACCGAGGCACAGTGAAAAGCATTTGTTGCCTGCTATCCATTCAGCGGAAAGACAATCCATGATAAATATATGATCCATGGTACAGCACAACACCATTAGATTGACGAGGCCCTTGAGTTCATTCACTGACCATGACCACTCATGGCAAGGGTTTCTTGCAGTGCTGCACAAAGGCCCTTGAAGCTTGGGTCCAGACACTGTTCACTCTGACCGATCCTCCCATGGGATTAGTTTAGTTCAGTTTAGTTTAGAGATACAGTGCAGAAACAGGTCCTTCTGCCCACCGAGTCCATGCCGACCAGCAATCACCCCACACACTAGCACTATCCCACACACTATCCTAGGGACAATTTACAATTTTACAATTACGCCAAGCCGAGTAACCGACAAACCTGCACGTCTTTACTGTGTGGGAGGAAGCCGGAGCACCCGGAGAAAAACCCACGCAGGTCACGGGGAGAACGTACAAACTCTGTCCAGACAGCACCCGTGGTCAGGGATGGAACCCGGGTCTCTGGCGCTGTGAGGCAGCAACTCTACCGCTGAGCCACCGTGCCGCCGGTGATGTCTGAGCCTTGTCGTGAGAGAGAGGTGCACCTGGCACCATCCCCACACCAACATCTCTCCGTGTTTCTGCTCCATTCGCCGGGGGGAATCTGCGCCGAGGCCAAACGCCCGATGGCTGCCTCCTCCACAACTGCGGTCCTTGTTCACAGCTCCCCAGAGCAGGGTGACTGTCGAACAATTAGCATTGCCTGCTGGTGGCACAGTGAACTCGGCCCGCCGGAGCTGGAGGCTGGCACTGAGCAGACAGCCGGCTTTTACAGATGATGTTGTCGCCCAGTAAGTGGCTGAGCTAATCAACGCCGCGTGGAGCACCAGTTCGATCCAGCAGCCTTTGGAGAGATGACAAGCGTTACACTGACATCAACGGCAAGGTTTATTGTACACACCGACGACCACAATCATCTCCAGAAGTTAACGAATAACAAGAAGCATTTATTTATTTAATGCTTCCTATTTTGTAGAAGAGCATAGTTCTAATTATTTACCCCTTGGTAGCACATTAATTTAGTTTAGCATGGAAACAGGCCCTATGGCCCACCGAATCCACGCCGACGCGTTCAAATTAGTTCTCCCACTTTCTCATCCACTCCCTACACACATAGAAACATAGAAGATAGGTGCAGGAATAGGCCAATTTGAGCCAGCACCGCCATTCATTATGATCATGGCTGATCATCTAAAATCAGTACCCCGTTCCTGCTTTCTCCCCATACCCCTTGTTTCCTTTGCCCCTAAGAGCTACATCAAGAGAGTCAAGAGTCAAGAATGTTTTATTGTCGTGTGTCCCAGATAGAACAATGACATTCGTACTTGCTGCAGCATGACAGAATATGTAAACATCGTACACTGGAAACTATATAATAAACGAGAGAGAGAAAAAAAAAGTATATATACGCATACTCACAGGCAGGAGAATGGGGTTAGGAGGGAGAGATAGATGGCGGAGTAGAAGCGATGGGCCGAATGGCCTAGTTCTGCTCCTATCACTTATGAACTTGTGAACTTCTGAAGAGAAACTAACCTCCTCTGCCTGCACTTGATCCGTACCACTCCATTCCCTGTATTGGTGAAATTACTTCTATCTTTATTTTAGAGATACAGCACGGAGAAAAGGCCCTTCGGCCCACCGAGTCCGCACTAGCCAGCGATCCCCGCACAACAGCACTACCCTACGCACACTAGGGAACAATTTATATTTACACCAAGCCGATTAACCTACAAACTTGTACGTCTTTGGAGTGTGTGGGAGGAAACATGTTCCCAATGTTGGGGGAGTCCAGAACAAGGGGCCACAGTTTAAGAATAAGGGGTAGGCCATTTAGAACGGAGATGAGGAAGAACTTTTTCAGTCAGAGAGTGGTGAAGGTGTGGAATTCTCTGCCTCAGAAGGCAGTGGAGGCCAGTTCGTTGGATGCTTTCAAGAGAGAGCTGGATAGAGCTCTTAAGGATAGCGGAGTGAGGGGGTATGGGGAGAAGGCAGGAACGGGGTACTGATTGAGAGTGATCAGCCATGATCACATTGAATGGCGGTGCTGGCTCGAAGGGCTGAATGGCCTACTCCTGCACCTATTGTCTATTGTCTATTGTCTATTGTCTATTGAAACTGAAGATCTCGGAGAAAACTCACGCAGGTCACGGGGAGAACGTGCAAACTCCGTACAGACAGCACCCGCAGTCAGGATCGAACCCGGGTCTCTGGCGCTGTGCGGCAGCAGCTCTACCGTGCTGCGCCATGATGTTATCTATACGGGAAGCTTTATGGTTATGTTATCTATACGGGAAGCATGGTGTCCCAAAAGCAAACTCTGTGGAGAAGGAATCTGGAGTTTCCTCTTCACTCTGCATATGCATCCAAAATAATCCTCCATAAAAAGTTTCTATTTCTGAACAGGAGACAGGAGTGACCTTTGACTATGAATTGGTCTCTGATCATTCCACCACACATTGCTTGCATTTTCAGCATGCAATTACATTTTGACACCCTCAATAGTTCTGGAGGATTGCCAGAGTGTTTCTGATCAGTGTATATAACAATGTTATGGGGCACCGTGCAGTCAAACAAACCCGCTGGAAAACTCAGCAAATCTGAATCCCGGAATAAATAAGGTAATGCATAAAAAGATATCAACTCTACAAAATTATATCAAAACCTTTCATATTTCTAAGAGCTGGTTAGATTTCCTGTGATGGTGACGTTTGGCAGGAGAGCTGACGGCCTTAATTGAGCAAGCAGGCAGCTGGGGAACAGCATGGCAATGGGGTGTGTTTTGCAATGCTAATAGCCTGGGATTTCTCTGCAGCAAGAGTATAGAAATGCTTTTACAGGTTTAGTTTAGTTTAGTTTCGAGACACAACGTGGAAACAGGCCCTTCGGCCCACTGTGTCCGCGCCGACCAGCACATTAACACTATCCGACGCACACTAGGGACAATTTACATTTACACCAAGCCAATTAACCTACAAACTTAGCACGTCTTTGGAGTGTGGGAGGGAAGGGCCGCCCCATGTTGTACTCACTCTCAACGTACTTCTCCCTTCACAGAAAGGGTTCAAGTAACTTCGAAGCAACCCGTCAGAGGATGGTCACTGTCACTGACCTGTCACAGGTTAGCACACGACAAAAGCTTTTCACTGTACCTCGGTACACATGACTAATGAACTCAACTGTCAACTGTAAACTGAAGATGGACACAAAATTCCTGGAGTAACTCGGCGGGACAGGCAGCATCTCTGGAGAGAAGGGATAGGTGACGTTTCGGGTCAGGACCCTTTCTTCAGACCGAGAGTCAGGAGAAAGGGAAACGAGAGATATAGACGGGGTGATGTTGAGAGATATAGAACAAATGAATGAAAGATATGGAAAAAAAGTAACGATGATAAAGGAAGCAGGCCGTCGGTAGCTGTGGGCTAGGTGAAAACGAGGAAGTTGGTGCGACTTGGATGGGGGAGGGATGGGGAGAGAGAGGGAATGTGGGGGTTACTTGAAGTTAGAGAAATCAATTTAACACCACTGGGCAGTAAACTGCCCAAGCGAACTATAACTGAGGTAAGGATGCAGTCAAGGGCAGGACATCCTGGCCTGGGGAGGAGCGGGGTTCAGCAGAGGGCCAACAATCACGCTCAGACTGAAGCTGAGATGAAGCCACTTCAATGTCCCAGGTCCTCTTTACACCGTGACATGATGCCAGAAGATCATGAGAAGCACAGAGTGAATGCTTATTCTGACCACTGTCTGGTTTCGAGTTGGCAGCACAGACACAGATCCTGTGGTGTGTCGGTTTTATGGGTTACTGGGCCAGAATTCAACCCGGCCTCAATGTTTAATATAAAAATAGGGAGCGCTGGTTCCCAGTCGCCTAAAATAGGGGTCTCTCTGCCAACTCCGCTATCACCCGTGATGTCTATTTACATTCAACAATAAATTGAGGAAACACTAGTCTGATCACAGGAAGGTTGATAATCTGGCTGCCACAATAAAACAGACTGCTGGCAATCCTGCAATAAGCATTTCAAACGAAGGATACGGTGAGATTATTCAAAGAAAGGCAAAGCAAACCCACAATCATCTTATCCCCCCCCCCTCCAAAGTGGAAAAGAGTTTAAATTAGGAGGGTTTTCAAATAATTCAGCTCCAGTTGCTGCTAATGGTTTGTAAGATTTGTGCACCAGGCAGTATGAAGTCTACGGTATATTTTAGGGGAAAATCCTGTGTATGTTCTGATTCTGAGTCAGTATTTGCAGGGAGCGAAACCTCTAATTTTCGCCTGCTGTTGTCATTCATCCGTCTTTTTTAATTACAAGCTCTGTCACTGCCTGTTCACCTGTGCAGTCTCGCAGCCTGTGTGTTCAGCTTATTATGACAAACTATTCATACACTACATCTCAGTAAAGCCATCACATTTCATCAAAATGAGGCAGCCAGGAGCTCGGAATACTCCTTGTCACACCCACACCCCAACCAGGATTACTCAAGGTGTAATTAAACCCACGCCACTGGTCTCTGCAGCCTTCTTACGCCAGTCATGGTGGGTAACCAAGACATAGTCACCTCTTCTTGAAATGTTCTGGCGATCTTGGTCAATTTTCCCTTTCTTCCTCCCCCCCCCCCCCCCCCCCCCCCCAAAAAAAAAAAAAACCCCACCAAAGATCATTTTTACGAGCGGTTTCAATACCTGAGCACATCACATGCTGGGTGGGGACTGGCTGGCGTGAGAAAGATACTAATCAGTCTCCTCGCATTCTGAACGATTAAAGGCAAACGCATCAATCTGTGTGGAGTGGAAATCTGAAAAAGATGATCTTACTTTCTCTTCAGAAGGTTCACGTTTTTAAGTTTTTTATTTCCTAAGTACAACATTTTTAAAAAAGTGCCCTGAAGTGGGTTGAAAGGCCTTTGCCGGAGGTAGGGGCTAAAAATGCAACGGAGGAAATGAAGGCTGATGGAGTACAGTGTGTTCATGGTTTGGGAGTGGACGGGGTGTGGACTTGGCAGTGAAAACCAGTGTAGTTCTGGGTCCCAGTGGTGCCCCATCGATTAATCCCCCCCCCCGCTCACGACAACATTAAGTGCATCCAGTGGCGTTGACTCGTGTTTCTTTGCATGGTGTGTTTTTGTTTGGCATGGTGTTGTGAAGAGTGGAGCTGCTACACACACACACACACACATCCCCTCGTTCACCACGTCCCATCCTATCTGCAGGATATTGACAGCCCTGACAAGGCTTTGATTGTGCAGACAGTGGGAGTCTCAGTCCTGTCAGTATTTACCGGATGTGATCAGCCTGTTACACACTGGCGAGACAATAGGAAGGAGATGGGGCTGAGGTTGGGGACTGGGCTGGTGGGGGGGGGGGGGGGATACCAGGGATTTGACAAGAATCCTGGTCCCAAAGGACAGGACGGACGGACGTGGGGGTGGGATATCCCCACGCTGTCTGTCTGTCTGTCTCTCTGTCTGTCTGCCTCTCTGTCTGTCTCTCTGTCTGTCTGTCTGTCTGTCTGTCTGTCTGTCTGTCTGTCTGTCTGTCTGTCCGTCCGTCCGTCCGTCCGTCTGTCTGTCCGTCCGTCTGTCTGTCCGTCTGTCTGTCCGTCTGTCTGTCTGTCTGTCTGTCTGTCTGTCACTGCCAGTTCAGAGACAGGCAGCGTAAAACCCGCACACTTACCTGGGTTTGGTTGGTTAATGCAGTCTGGGCATGTTTGTGCCATTTTTGATCTCTAGATCAGGGGATTCTCACTGTTCCTAATGAACATGCTTGTCAGGTAGGGCTGGGGGCCAGCGTTTGTGGCACTCGGGAAGGCAGCGCTTGAAGATGAATGATGGGTGAGGCTGCCTGCATGACTTCCAGCAAGCACCGATGAAAAATAATGATAAAATTGATGTTAGCCCATGGAATAATTACTCTCCCACCCCTCCCTTCAGCGCGTGTGTCTCCTTGCTTTATGCAATCCCCCCCACCCCCCCCCCCCCCCTTCAGTACCCAGAACATAATGACAACACGATGCAGAAACAGAGCTGGGTTGCCACAAATTATCCGTGACACCCCACTGTTCAACGTGTCACCCTTCAGCTCAAGTCACCGGCTGAACTGACACCAGCTTAAATGTGCCCCGGCTCCACTTTACAACTTTACAGATTGAGCTCTGATTTAACTTGCAAATAAGTATTTCCAAAACCATCCAGGAAGAAGTTATTCGAGGACAAGTTTATTTGAAATGATCTGCAAAATTAAATGCAGAGGCTGGTGGGTGAGACTGGAGCCCAGGTTTCCACTGCACAACTCGTCTTAGATCAAGGGGACTTGTGTTACGGGGCAAAATTCCGCCTTATCCATTAAACACGTCGACCTGCAATCATTAATTGCCGTTGGATCTTACAAGCCAAATCTGTAATGAGTGTGAGACAGATGTTCAAGATTTCGACCAAAAACCCTGCCAAAAAAAACAAACCCCTCTTTACCACTAACCTGCCTTTTTATGACAACGAAGAGAGACAGAAAAAGCAGGAGCAACTCAGCGGGTCAGGCAGCGTCTCTGGAGAACATGGATAGGTGACGTTTCAGGTCGAGACCCTTCCTCAGACTGAGAGTCAGGGGAAGCCAGAGATTTAGACGGTGATGTAGAGAGATATAGAACAAATGAATGAAAGATATGCAAAAAAAAGTAACAATGATAAAGGAAACAGGCCATGTAATGTAAGAAAATAACTGCAGATGCTGGTACAAATCGAAGGTATTTATTTCACAAAATGCTGGAGTAACTCAGCGGGTCAGGCAGCATCTCAGGAGAGAAGGAATGGGTGACGTTTCGGGTCGAGACCGTTCTTCAGACTGATCTGAAACAGGAAAAAGAAACAGGCCATTGTTAGCTGTGGCCCAGGTGAAATTGAGTCACAGACAATGAGACTCAACAAGACTACTTTGAAGTGAGTACGACTTGGGTGGGGGGGGGGGGGGGGGGGGTGTTGGAGAGAGGGGGGATTGAGAGAGGGGTGGTGGAGGGGGTGGAGAGTGGAGGGGATGGAGCGAGGGGGAGAGAGAGGGGGTATGGAGGGAGGAGGATTGAGAGAAGGGGGATGGAGGGGGGTGGAGAGAGAGGGGATGGAGAGAGGGGTGGTGAGTGGAGGGGATGGAGCGAGGGGGAGAGAGAGAGGGTATGGAGGGAGGAGGATTGAGAGAAGGGGGATGGAGGGGGGGTGGAGAGAGAGGGGATGGAAAGAGGGGAGGGGGTGGAGAGTGGAGGGAATGGAGCGAGGGGGGATTGAGAGGGGGGGATGGAGGGAGGGGGATGGAGAGAGGGGGGATGGAGAGAGGGGGGTGGAGAGAGGGGATGCAAGAATGACGATGCATGTAATGTAAAACCAGGGCCCCCTATCCCATATCCCAAGCAGATGGGATTGCTAAGATTTGTCGATCTGTTATTACAGTATCCGATGTAATAATGACAGTCTGAAGAGGGGTCTCGACCCGAAACATCACCCGTTCCTTCTCTCCAGAGGTGCTACCTGACCCGCTGAGTTACTCCAGCATTCTGTGTCTATCTTTGGTGTAAATCAGCATCTGTTGCTCCTTCCTACACACATCCTCCCAGCAAACGTCAGCACGTAGGTAGTAGCCAAAGTGAGGCGGTGCTATTTCTGGATGAAGGTTCCATCTGGCACAACAATGTGATGAGGTTCTGATCCTCACCATCATACAGATGAGCACAGATGTGCCCTCGGGCAGCGTTAGTCCAAAGTGACTTCATGGACTGCCCAACAGCTCCTCACGGATGCACCATGTCAGTGTAATAATGACACCTTGTTTTCACGGTTCATGCCTCGATCAATCACTCAGGAAAATATCAATTGGCTTTTATTTATGAAACTACAGTTAAGTGACATGCAATATTGTTTTAGACAGAAAGCCCGTACAGCAATAGTGTTATTATAGAGTCGCAGTGATACAGCGTGGAAACAGGACCTTCGGCCCAACTTGCCCACACCGGCTAACATGTCCCAGCTACACTAGTCCCTCCAGCCTGTGCTTGGTCCATATCCCTTTAAACAAGTCCTATCCATGTATATATATATATGTTAGAACTTTTGATTTTATTTTCATGCCATGCTATGGGTTTAGTGTAAACATAGTTTACTGCAGATGTTGGTTTCTAACTATAGATGATAGTTGAGCAGTGTAGTAAGGAACTGCAGAGCAGGTTTACATTGCAGATAGACACAAAATGCTGGAGTGTCTCAACAGGTCAGGTAGCATCTCTGGAGAGAAGGAATGGGTGACGTTTGCCCCGAAACGTCACCTATCCATGTTCTCCACAGAGGCTGCCTGACCCGCTGAGTTACTCCAGCACTCTGTGAAACGTCACCTATCCATGTTCTCCAGAGATGCTGCCCGACCCATTGAGTTACTCCAGCACTCTGTGTCTATAGTTGAGCGGCATTCTAGGACAGTGTGGGTTGCACCATTAAACAGTTGAAACATGCTAGCTGAATCAGGTGAGACAATTACACACACAATGACATCTTGCTCTTCTGGACAGGAGCTGTCGGAGAAGACCACGGAACCTCACCTTTGTTTGGAATAGTTTCTGCAAATATTGTCTAATTGACTTAATTAATTCCCTGGGCATTGGTATCAGCACATCTAGCCAACAGGTGTTCCGTTTTTGGAGTGCCACTGTTATTCTAAAGGAAACAGCGCCGTAATGAATGCTTTATTTCACAATGTCATGTCCGCTAATAAAGATAGTTAAATATAAGGAGCAACTTCTTCACACCTGCCCTCTGCAAACACACACCGGAATCTCATGTGTTTCAGGCTGCCTCTGTGTCATGGTCCTCCCGTGTGAATCTTCCAGACAGAAATCCCATAAATCACTGTATTCAAAAATATACAGCTCTTTCAGGGCAAGGTCAGACGCCAGCGATGTGTTCCAGTTTCAAAAGGAAAACAAAATGCAAGAGTTTCCGCCCAAGAGGCTTCACCACGAGTGGATCTCACAGCAGCACGGATTGACAGATACAGGGTGGGGGATGAATGAAGCTGTCACAATGGCTGTCGATCAGCTGGGAGTGCGTGAGTGTGTGTGTGTGTGTGTGTGAGTGTGAGTGTATGTGTGAGTGTGTGTGTGCACGAGAGTATGTGTGTGTATGTGTGTGAGTGTGAGTGTATGTGTGAGTGAGTGTGTGTGTGAGTGTGAGTGTGTGAGAATGTGTGTGTGTGAGAGTATGTGTGTGTATGTGTGTGAGTGTGAGTGTATGTGTGAGTGAGTGTGTGTGTGTGATTATGTGTATGTGAGTGCGTGTGAGTGTGTGAGTGTTTGTGTATGTGTGAGAGTGTGTGTGTGTGTGTGAGTGTATGTGTGAGTGTGTGTGTGTGAGTGTGTGTGTGAGTGCATGAGTGTGTGTGAGTGTGTGTGTGAGAGAGAGTGAGCGTGTGAGAGTGAACGTGTGTGTGTGTGTGTGTATAGTGTGTGTGTGTGTGAGAGAGAGAGAGTGTGTGTGTGAGAGAGCGTGTGTGTCGGTGAGTATAGTGTGCATTGTGTGTGTGTGTAATGTGTTTATTGGTTTATAACTGGTTTATTAATGGAATCACAGCTTTGTCAGATTAGAATTCCCTCCACACAAAAACCATGTTTGTGTTTCTGAACTTATTTGTTGTCAATTACGACAGGGCTGTAATTCCTAAAGTATTCTAAGCATGGGTATTTGTTAGTGCCCTCTTTCTTTTAACCGCACGTTCTAATTAAATAAGTAAAAGCCCTGACCTTTCAACGCACTAAATAATATTGCTGCTTTAAACACTATGTAACGCGTGATTGAAGGTTCCGAAACAACAGATTCTTATTCCAGTTGTAAAGGAACTAAAATAAAATAATTGATCATGAGAAATGAAGCTCTGAATTTTTCCCTAAAGGAATGGAATGCAAACAGTAAAGAAACCGTAAAGAATTATCGTACTTAACAGTCAAGTGGCCAGTAAATTATCCTCCTGTACTTCATTTAAATAATTGTTTAACTGTCATTCTGAACAGAACAGCAAAATTATTTACAAGAAATGATCAATAATGTTGTATCAGATGCTGTTCTTGAAATCAGCTAGACTATCTGGTGTACATTATGGTTAAGGAAATACTGTCTAAGTATCAGAGGTTACATCCAATCAATTCATTTTCCAATAACTAAATATTGATCATATTCAATTATTTCATAAATTTAACCAGTGAACTTCTCTTTCCTTCATTTTCTCTTTTGTTCAACAAACAGCTATTTATTTTGGTGCCTTAAACCTCAGACGGAGAACATTATTATTGTTTGTTTTCTTTCCTATTGATTAAAATGTTTATCTTTAACCGCTGACTTGGCTTGTAAATTTTAAGGTTGCATTTTTGCCTCGAAGCAACAAATCCTATTAAAATGGCATTAATCAACACATTTACAGGGTGCCTTTCATAATCGTATACCATTCTTATGCCAGTGACGATATCTGATCAGCTTGTGCAAATGCGGTTAGAGTCTGGTGTTACTGATCGTGGCTAATTTTCCCTAATGTAGCAATCTTGGGCATTGCAGAATGTATCGCACCTATATTTTTCTAGTTCCACCAGAAAATTTATGGAGCCATTAAAATTAATAGGTAGGTGGGAGATGGTGTCATTAACATAACCCAGACTAAAGATATTTGTGCAGATCATACTAATGCTATCTAAACCCCTTGAATATATGAATGCCTTGTGACTACCCCTCAGCGAGATTTGATTGTATGGGTAATGGGAGCAGCTTCCAATTGCTTAATAAAATCAATGAAAGTGAAAATTACCATAGAGAAATCACATGTCTGAACAAATGATGCGATCAGCCATCTTTCAGTGAAATGTTAGAAATTATATCTTCAACGTTGCACGATGCTCCACACATATCCATGAGAAGTGCTGCAGTTCGGGCAACTTAATGAATGAGACATCGAAGCAAAAAAAACATGCACCTTAACAGCTCGTGTTCAAGTGACGAATACCTTCTTAGAACTTATAAAAGATTTCTTTATTGGTATAATTGTGAAGCTGATTAGTGTGTACAAGTTGCCGTTGAGGTGGCTAGGTGGAAATGATTGCTGATGATATTAGCACGGAGATCTTCAGTCCGCTCATTCATTATTTTATCATTTCCATCATTTCGACGATTCCATTGTTGTCTAAAATAATAAGCAAACTATAGAGCAACGAGCATCACGTCTGTCATCGGGAAAACAACTGGGGTCCTTTGTTAAGGAGGTGATAGCGAAGCATTTAGAAAATCATAAGGCTACCCGCAGAGACAACATGGTTTATGAAAGAGAAATCGTGTTTGAAACATTTGCTCGAGTTATTTGAGGATGTTTCAGACAGGGCAGATAAAGGGGAAAGAGCCACATAAAAGGTCTTTCTCACCGGTTTAGTTTAGTTTAGCTTAGAGATACAGCGTGGAAACAGGCCCTTCGGCCCACCGAGTCCGCACCGACCAGCGATCCCCGCACATTAACACTATCTTGCACACACTAGGGACAATTTACACATGCACCAAGCCAGTTAACCTACAAACCCGCACGTCTTTGGAGTGTGGGAGGAAACCGAAGATCTTGGAGAAAACCCACGCAGGTCACAGGGAGAGCGTGCAAACTCCATACAGACAGCACCCGTAGTCGGGTTCGAACCTGGGTCTTGGGCGCTGCAAGCGCTGTAAGGCAGCAACTCTACCACCGCGCCACCGTGCCGCCCAAAGAGGAGAAGGCTGAGAAGATGTTTCTTCCCAAAGAGGAGACCGAGAAATAGGAGGCAAAGGTTCAGGCTGAGGGATCACCTGTTCAGCAATAGAAATTTAGAAATAGAAGAATTAATTCTTCTAGAGTCACCGGATCAGGCCTGTGAGCCCACGCTGACCAAGGTGCCGAATTTAGACTTTGGACTTTCCTTTAGAATTTAGAGACACAGCCATGGAAATGGGCCCTTCAGCCCGCAGAGTCCGCGCCGACCAGCGATCACCCCGTACACTAACCCACACACTCTAGGGACAATTTTACTACTTACCAAAGCCAATTAACCCACAAGGAGGAAACCAGAGCACCCGGCGAAAACCCACGTGGTCGCAGGAAGAAAATACAAACTCTGTACAGCCAGCACCCACAGTCAGGATCGAACCCGGGTGTCTGGTGCTGTAAGGCAGCAACTCTACCGCTGCGCCAACGTGCCACACATGAGTTAGTCCAATTTGCCTGCGTTTGGCCGAGATTTCTCTAAACGTTTCCTATCCATGTACCTGTCTAAATGTATTTTAAATATTGTAGTTGTACCTGCCTCTACCACTTCCTCTGGCATATACACACACCACCCTCTGTGTGAAAAGCTGCCCCTCAGGTCCCCTTTATATCTTTCCCCCCTCCCTTCTGAAATCCGGGAGCTTTAGTTTATGCCTCCCTACCTTGGGATAAAGACTGTGACCATTCCACTTCCCAACATCCCCCTGCATAACGTCACCATCCATCTCCTCCCCTACAGGGAAATAAACCCCAATCTATTTGTCTGTCCTTACAACTCAAGTCCTCCTGCACTGGTATTAACCCGATGAATTTTCTTTGCATCTTTTCCAAATTAATGATGTCCTTCTAACGGTTGGGTGACCGGAACTGCTCCGTGTGTGATCTCACCAAGGACTTGTACAGTTGTGACGTGAAGTTCCGAATCTTGCACTCAATGCACTGACCAATAAAGACATTGGGCCCAGAGCCATCCACACCACAACTGTCTACCAGTGTCGCCATTTTCAGGGAAGAATGTGCAATGTACAAGGGATTAAAGGGCTGTGGGGAGAGTATCGGATAGTAGTGTGGAGGCCAAGGCTGATTCAATCATGATCTTATTGAATATTGGAGCGATTTCAAGGCCATTCCTGCTCTTGTTTCTTACGTTCACATATCCACTGGCAAAATAATAACCTCGAAAATTGATATCACATGGAAAACTATCTCACGAGTACGGGAAAAGTAAAACTTCCAGACTACTCCTGTTTCGGAAGGACGTAAATAGGCGGCCCCTGATTTCACGAAGATAGACACAAAATGCTGGAGTAACTGATTATGAAAGACCCAGGGCCAACCGTCCTGTAATTTCAACGACATATCAGGTCACATTAAATAAGACTCCTTGCAATCCCCATGATCATTTTCATCAGCTTTCTAGGATGCGTAAGTGCAAAGTTACAAATTGTGTTCAATATTGTTTTTGAGCCATACATTTCACTGTAAATTTGAATAGATTTCTTTTCTCGGAAAATATTCAAGAAAATTGAAGCATCAGCTTCAGGTTCATTAAAAAAAAAAACACATTTATATTTCTGTCTATTTACCGGCCTCTTTAAGAAAGGGATCTCGATTTTCTTGACTTTCCAAATGAATCACCAGGTTGAAAGAGGGAAAATGGAACATAAATTTAACACTAATGAAAATGTCAATTAGGAGCACCGTTTATCACTGGTGTAGCTGAGATGGTCCCACATGCCTCCATCCCCAACATAGACACAGAGTGCTGGAGTAACTCAGCGGGTCAGGCAGCATCTCTGGAGAACATGGATAGGTGACGTTTCACAGAGTGCTGGGGTAACTCAGCGGGTCAGGCAGCATCTGTGGAGAACATGGATAGGTGGCATTTCACAGAGTGCTGGGGTAACTCAGCGGGTCAGGCAGCATCTGTGGAGAACATGGATAGGTGGCATTTCACAGAGTGCTGGGGTAACTCAGCGGGTCAGGCAGCAACTCTGGAGAGAAGGAACGGATGATGTTTCGAGTCGTGACACTTCTTCAGAGGAAATAGTTGCATTACTCCAGCATGTTGTATCTGTCTTTGGTTTACTGGTAAGAGACGTGTTCTTGGAGAAGTTTGGTGGTGTGTTTAATTTTCATTAACGGTACAGGGTACAGGGTACAGGGCACAAGTGTAGCACAAAAAATCTGTAAATTATTTGGCCGATCATTGCACATGCCTCACTTTGCATGCTTGTCGGGAAGCCATGTCATTAGAAGATAGACACAAAATGCTGGAGTAACTCAACGGGACAGGCAGCATCTCTGGAGAGAAGGAATGGGTGACGTTTTGGGTCGAGACTCTTCTTCAGACTGCGAGTCCGGGGAGAGGGAGACACAGAGATATGGAAGGGTAAGGTGTGAAAACACAGATCAAAGGGGACGATGACCAAGGAAATGTAGAACGGTTTACTGTTAGCCGAGGGGAAGATGACAATGAGGCATACAATCAGTATTATTTAATCAGGAGGACAGTGGAACTAGTCAGAGAACTAATTTTTTAGATTTTCTTTTAGATTTAGAGATACAGCGCGGAAACAGGCCCTTCGGCCCATCGAGTCCGCGCCGCCCAGCGATCCCCGCACATTAACATTATCCTACACACACTAGGGACAATTTTTACATTTTTTACCCAGTCAATTAACCTACAAACCTGCACATCTTTCGAGTGTTGGAGGAAACCGAAGATCTCGGAGAAAACCCACGCAGGTCACGGGGAGAACGTACAAACTCCGTACAGAAGGCACCCGTAGTCAGGATCGAACCTGTGTCTCCGGCGCTGCATTCCTTGTAAGGCAGCAACTCTACTGCTGCGCCACCGATGTGTAGGAAGGAACTGCAGATGCTGGGTTAAACCTAAGATAGATGCAAAATGCTGGAGTAACTCAGCGGGACAGGCAGCATCTGTGGAGAGAAGGAATGGGTGACGTTTCGGGTTGAGACTTCGGGTCTGAAGAAGGGTCTCGACCCGAAAAATCACTCATTCCCTCTCCAGAGATGCTGCCCGTCCCACTGAGTTACTCCAGCACTTTGTGTCTCTCGTCAGAGAACTGGCACCTTTGTCATGTTCCCGTGGTTGGGGGAATCCAGAACAAGAGGTCACAGTTTAAGAATAAGGGGGAGGCCATTTAGAACTGAGATGAGCAAAACCTTTTCACCCAGAGAGTTGTGAATCTGTGGAATTCTCTGCCACAGAAGGCAGTGGAGGCCAATTCACTGGATGAATTCAAGAGAGAGTTAGATTTAGCTCTTAAGGCTTAAGGGAATCAAGGGATATGGGGAGAGAGCTGGAACGGGGTGGTCATATTGAATGGGGATGCTGGCTGGAAGGGCCGAATGGCCTTCTCCTGCCCCTATGTTTCTATGTTTCTATCTAACCCGCAAGCTAGGTTGTTACCACTCCAATGTCAATGTCGTATTGAACCCTTGCCAGGGTGACATTGATTGAAGCTCTCATTTCCCCACCCTGCTAATCTCCCACCACGGCCACATCTCTGTAAACTATTGGGGTATAATTGCGAGAGACAGGGCTTTTGAAAGCACGTATTAATTTGATAAATGGCCCCGGAGAAGGAACACAATGTAAGTCATATTGGGAATTCTCTGGAAAATATTAAAGGTATAATTCTGGCTAAGGGATCAGTTTCCATCTGAAGGATGGGGAAAGGAGTGAGTCTTTGTGCCTTACATTGACTCTATAGTGGACATATTAAACTGCTAAAGATAGTGTGATATGTTGCCTTTCAGTGTCTTACATATTATGAACAATAGGTAAAATGTGCTGGCTTTGTGTAAGGAACACAAAATGTGTTATTGGTATTCACTTTGTGAAGGGCACCTACTGTGATCTCCGGTCACAACATGATAAATATCAACCAATATATTGCTTTGTGGTTAGCAGATGTTGCCTGCTATCTTGATGCTTTAGAATGCATTACAATGGAGAAAAGGTCACACTTCCTGATGTCAACTGTACAAAGAGTGTATACAAAATAAAACACAGGGCCTGGTTTTATATCATTCGTACTGGGACTGAACTACACTCTCAGACGTATCCAGTTGCATTCTGCAGCAGAGGCAAACGTTTCCGCAGTGTTGTAAATATTTCTGCGTAGCAATCCTAAACAAAAAAAACCGCCCCGACAATTTAAAGGGTGACATTCTAACACGTTCAGCGTGCTTTGCTGTAATCAGCAGCCGTGGAGATAGTTTATGCACATTTAGCTTCTGTAACTGTCACTGACACTGCTAATAAGACAATGAATTCCTTACAAAGAATATAACCGGGACTACTGTCTAAGAAAATCGCGGTGAATTCATGAAACCAGGCACACAACGTTTTTCTTCTATTTAAAACAATTCATTATTTCGGAGTTTAGTAATGAGGTTGGAACCTACGATTAGCAATCATTTCGGCAAACAGTCCACATCTTTGCTCAAGCTCAGAGTGACAACTTAGTGATGTTGCTTCATCCTAAATATTGAAAAAGGCCCAATGCAAATGACTGTTCCAAAGTATACAGTGCCAAAGCTCAGCAGATCCAGTGGCAAAATCATTCGCAAACGACATTGCACAACACACTCATGTTAAATGTTTGCTGTGGTTTGACAGGTGTACCCCTGATCTTGGTGGTCCACTGGCCACACTGCACCTGGGCTCGGACAAACCTGCTGCATTCACCTTCTTTACGTTTTCATTTTAGAGATCCAGCGCAGAAACAGGCCCCTTCGGCCCACCGAGTCCGCGCCGACCAGCGATCCCCGCACACTAACACTACCCTACACACGCTTGGGACAATTTACACGTACACCAAGCCAATTCACCTACAAACCTGTACGTCTTTGAAGTGTGGGAGGAAACCGAAGATCTCGGAGAAAACCCACGCAGACTCCATACAGACAGCACCCGTGGGTCGGGATCGAACCCGGGTCTCTGGCGCAGCTAGCGCTGTAAGGCAGCAACTCTCCCGCTGCGCCACCGTGCACCCATGCTTTCATTTCGCCATCCAGGATGTCCGATGTATAACTCACTCCTACACGAGGATTAAATGTTCACCAACTCGTCACCCTTTGACTTTATTAGTGGTGGAGTAGGCTTGATGGGCCGAATGGCCTAATTCTACTCCTGTTCCTTATGACCTTTATTATTATGGTCCTGATTTGGACTGCAGAGTCACCACCTGAAACGTCACCTATCCACTTTCTGCACAGATGCTGCCTGATGTTTTAGGGGGGGGGGGGGTTTAAGTTTAGAGATACAGCATGGAAACAGGTCCTTCGGCCCACCGAGTCCGCACCGACTAGCACTATCACCATCCTACACTGGGGACAATCTCTTTATAGAAGCCAATTAACCTACAAACCTGCATGTCTTTGGAGTGTGAGAGGAAACCAGAGCACCCGGAGATGCTGAGTTACTGCATCACCTTGTGTCCGTTTGTGTATTAACCAGCATCTGCTGTTTCTTTGTTTCTACATTTGGACTGTACGTTGGTTGACGTTTCTTTCAGTGTTTTGATATGTCCTCTAATTGATTCTGATCACATTAGGTGAAGTCCAAATGCTGATCTTGTTTGAACTTGTGGAATTTCCTTGTAGGTTTCTATGTAATTCGATATGGAATGTTTTGGAAATATGTGCTTGCCACACACACACACAATTTACCCACTTAGCTCGCTTAGAACAAAGCTCTTTGAGATGTATGGTTTTAACTTTGCATGGAACCTGTAACAACTTACCAAACAGTCTGAATACGCTACAATCAGCCCAATACCACAATTGTACAGGAATGTGTAGGAAGCAACTGCAGATGCTGGTTTATACCGAAGATAGACACAAAGCGCTGGAGTAACTCAGCAGGACAGGCAGCATCTCTGGAGAAAAAGGATGGATGGCATTTCAGGTTGGAACTCTGAGGAAGGGCTCCACTTTAGCAACTTCTTGATTAGTACGGGAGTCAGGGGTTACAGGGAGAAGGCAGGAGAATGGGGTTAGGAGGGAGAGATAGATCGGCCGTGAATGAATGGCGGAGTAGACTTGATGGGCCGAATGGCCTAATTCTGCCCCTATCACTTATGACCACTTTTTAATCTTATGAACTTTTTAAGGTTAGCACTTTGTGTCTAACTGCACTTGTACGTCCCTGCTGTTAACAATAAACTAAATGATATTTGAAGAAAGTCTTGGAGTCTCACGTACGTTGGCAATCTCTGCATCCGTTCTTCCTGGTGGTTTGCTACCAAGCTCACTACGTGGCTGTGTGTAGATACACCGGGAGAGCAAGACCACAATTGGGCCATGCATTCAGGACAGTTAAAGAAAACTGGAGCATGAAATGCAGTAACAGCTGTAAACGTTCTTAGTTCACAGAGAACACTGTGAGTGGGACAAACGGTGGCAATGCATGAAGTGTGTAGGGACAGTCCCATCAGGGCTAGGAACCCATCAGTCTAGAGGGTTATCAGCCATGGTATACGCTCATCAGCCAGAATCGGCAGTGAAGCAGTGGCAACGACACAAATATTTAACTGATATGCAGGCATTAAACAGCACTGAGGTGCTGCTAAACTACATGCACCTCGTTGGAACGTGGTAGATTTGTTGCTGGATCCCTATATTTCTGCTGAAGTCGCTGGGTGTTTGCAATACCATCTCATCGATGGGAAACCAAACAGATGAACAGCTGCAGTTTTACATGCTCGGCTCGTTAGGTGAGTACGGACCGAAAACGAAGAATGTTTAAGCCAACGTCTCGCACACAGTGCACCAATGTGTATTTTTAGAGCAGTCAGTACAGTACGCTGCACTGGAGGTTTGACGTATTGACAGGCTAAAAGGTTATGCATTTTGTGTTTCTAGTGTACTTGGCTCATATTCATAGAAAAAGGGCACATTTCTTTCCAATTGTTTTTTTTTTCCTGATGACACCATTAAAAGCAGCTCCGGGGCACTGGATGGGTCACCAGTCATTGTGGCATTGCACTAACATTGTGACCATTCACTTCGATCTTAGATAAAACATACCAAGCCGCTCCTATTCTTTTCAACAGACATTCACCTTGAATTTCTCATTAGACCTGTGGCTGCTGTGCTGAATAATTCTGTATCGCCATTCTCCATTTGTCTCTTAACTCATTCCTCCAGTTTGAAAGTGAACACGGGCCACCCACTTATGACCTTGATTTCAATTCAAGCTCACAAAGGTATGGGGTTGCTACATCACCTAAATCTTTGCTAAATTGAAATGACGCAACAACGCAAGTAGCCCATTATGTAAAGACCACTTGAAAAACAATGCTAATCCATGCACGGTAATTGCCCCTTCTATGTGCAAGTTTTGCACTGATGAATCTAGCAGTTAAGTAATCAATTGTTGAATTTTCTCCTAAAATCTCGCAAATGCAACGTACAGCCAGTTCTCAGATCTCAGGCAATGCAAATCGCTCCACGATTTGGGGGGGGTGCTGTCCAATTAGTGTCCTTGCGTGAATTATGGATCTATACACACTAATTGGCTGTAAATCTTGCACCTAGCTATGCTATGTAAAATTCCTCTGTAAAACGTGGGGAAAACTGTGGGGGCGGGGAACTCTCCAACAGAAAGTGATGTGATGGGGGGGCTGGGATTTGACATGGGATGAATGGTGGATTTTTTTGTTCAAAGAAATGGTGTCATTTGTTTTGCTCCTTCCGATGTAATAAAGGTGTAAGAATCTTTGGAGCAAATCTCTCGGTGAAATAACTCAGCGAAATGACTACTTCTGCGTTGCAAGATGATGGAAGTGGCCCATAAAACTCAACTGGTTTTTATTTGGAGACACAAGTTTTTTTATTTGGCCTCCTTTGCAAATTGTTGCTGAGCAGGCCCTGTATTTGAATAGATTGCCAACCAGAGGAAGGAGGTTTTCCAGCATCGAGGCCATTGGGCCCTTGTGCTTCAGGCATGTTGGGTGTGAAGGTCAATTGTCAGGTTGCCATCCAAGGTATCCATGGCCCATTTCATGCCCCACACTCTGTTATCCGCCAATTTTCATTAACTTCAGCCTCTCACATTGTCGACCTCCCTGTGGTGAGCCCTGTCAACTGACCTCAGTCAGGCGAACGACAAAAAACAGAGACAGCAGAAGCAGAAGCAGCTTCATAACCTGCTGCCTCAAACGCAAGAAGAAGAAGAGAAGAAGGGAAGAAGAAAAAGCCTCTCCAACTCTCTGTTGAGAGTATACTTCCCCCACCTATCTGTGTAGGAAGGAACTGCAGGTACTGCTTTATACCGAAGATAGATACAAAGAGCTGGAGTAACTCAGCGTGACAGGCAGCATCTCTGGAGTGGGGGGAAGGAATGGGGGATGTTTCGGGTGGAGACCCTTCACCTTCTGTTATCCTTACCGGCTTATGATGCACGCCATCTCTTGCAGTTTAAAATACTTTTTGTGTTTGAATTCTGGAATCTGGGCTGGAATCATCACCACCCTAATAAGTCGACTCAAATACCTCGTGTGACCAATGGCAAGCTAGTGTGATCCAACGCCTCTGAGCCTGCAGTTGACAAATGAAAACCATACCTTAAGTCTTTTCATCTCCGTTCTCTCTTAAAAAAGATCTCTTTTGGTGATGTTTCTGGTGCTTCTACAGAAATATCTTCGGATGATGGATAGACAAGCCACGGTTGAATGGTGATGGTGAATGGTGGAGTCGACTTGAGGGGCCGAGTGGCCTAATTCTGCTCCTATCACTTATAAACCAATGATTACATCTCAGTGAAGAACTTTAAAAAAAGACACAAGGTGTTGGAGTAACTCAGGCAGGACATGGATCTCCAGAGAGGACGCTGAGTTACTCCAGCACTTTCTGTATTCTTTCATGAAGCAACATCTGCAGTTCCTTGATACTAACCTTGAAAAGACATCTGGACAGGTTCGTGGATAGGAAAGGTTTAGAGGGATGTGGGCCACTTTGTGGCACCAGACACCATGAAAACCAGAAGAGGGCAGGATTGAGGCAGATTTGGCTTCTGTTTCAGGTTTTTAACTTCTTAGATGCACAGAGTCCCTTGTTAGATGCACAGAGTCTCTTGCCCAGAATAAGGGAATCGAGGACCAGCGGGCATAGGTTCAAGGTGAAGGGGAAAAGATTTAATAGGAATCTGAGGAGTAACGTTTTCACACAAACGGCTGTGGGTGTATGGAACAAGCTGTCAGGGGAGGTAGTTGAGGCTGGGACTATCCCAACATTTAAGAAACAGTTAGACAGGTACATGGATAGGACAAGTTTGGAGGGATATGGACCAAGCAAAGGCAGGTGGGACTAGTGTAGCTGGGACATATTGGACGGTGTGGGCAAGTAGGGCCGAAGGGCCCGTTTCCATGCTGTATCACTCTATCACTAGGACTCTACCGAAAGCCAAGCCTCACCCATTCTGTTGAGAAAGATTCTATTCCACCCAGGATTTATCTTAGCATTAAACTGGAAGGGTGGTGAGCTGTTTATTCATTTTTTGGGGATTAAGACAAGGTTATGTCATTTCAAACAAAGTCCTGGGACTGGTTGAAGAAAGATGAAGGGGTTGTTCCCAGGTTTGGTTGTAGGACCAGTTATGTCAACGGCTGATATGAAATATCCAGAGTTCCTGATGAGTACGGGTGTCAGGGGTTACGGGGAGAAGGCCGGAGAATGGGGTTAGGAGGAAGAGATAGATCAGCCATGATTGAATGGCAGAGTAGACTTGATGGGCCGAATGGCCTAATACTGCCCCTGTCACTTATGACACTTATTTTCTCACCTTTGCAGAAGATACCAAATCAATCAACTTGGAGAATGTAACTCAAAAACACAAAATGTGCTGGGGATGAGCTAATGGAACAGAGGCATATAGTGGATCAGAGTGCAATCCATTTACTCTATGAACTAGCTCAGCAGGGACTATCGCAACGTTAACGAAACATTTAGACAGGTACATGGATAGGACAGATTTAGAAATATATGGGCCAAGAGCAGGCAGGTGGGACTAGTGTAGATGGGGCATGTTGGGCGACATGGATATGTGGCACCAAAGGGCCTGTTTCCACGCTGTGTGACTCCCTGAATTTAAACTACCCTTCTCGTTCCCCCAAAATACTTTACTTACAGCCATTTTTCTCATTCTATATCCAATGAAATCTGTTTCCATTATTATCCATATTTTGTGCTTTCTCTTTAAAAGATGTTCAATACCTGAAGGTCATAGCCACAGGTCATCTGAGGTCACAGCCTCAGAATTAAAGGGCGCTCTTTTAGAAAGGAGGTGAGGAGGAACTTCTTTAGTCAGAGGGCGGTGAATCTGTGGAGCTCATTGCCACAGAGTGCTGTGGAGGCCAAGTCAGTGGATACGCTTAAGGCAGGGATGGACAAATTCTTGGTTAGAACGGGTGACAAGGGTTATGGGAAGAAGGCAGGAAAATGGGATTAGGAAGCAGAGATCAGCCCAGATTGAATGGCTGGGTAGACGAATGTCCTAATTTTACCCCTATAACGTGAATTTGTGAACGGGAATATCATGAGCCACTTTGGTTAAGTGTGTACATTTAGAGTTCATGGTCAGCCCTCCAATAGTGACTGTGGGCTTTGTTATTGTATCGCCAATGGAAATGGCATATTTAAAGTCCTTTAAACATCTGGTGCTTCAGATTAAATACAACACAGCAGGTTGCCTAATTAATTATTTTTGTCTCACAGTGTGCTTGATATCAACTTTTACATGGAAACTCATAATACATGCATAAAACTATTGTGGAAAATTATTTATACACTTAACAGGAGTGCACTACACCATGTAATTTACAGACAACCTCCAGTGGAGATTGGTAATCATAACACAATGAAACACTAAAGAGTGGAAAATATAAGAATTAGTTGGAAAAATATTGACAGTGAATTATTGCGGCAATTTAGATAAAAAACCATTGATGGTAAAATAAGTGATCTTAAGCTTAAACCAGCAAAGACAGTCACGGAATACAGGCAGAGTAGGAATGTGGGCCTTGCTATGGACCTAGAGTAGATCAATGGGCAAGTTTCTCAGCAGTTTCCAGAGCACGACATTCCGAGTTCCATTTAACCCCATTCCAATTGATCAGGAATGGAGGCCCACCACTGGGATCAAGACAGACACAAAATGCTGGAGTAACTCAGCGGGACAGGCTGCATCTCTGGAGAGGAGGAATAGGTGACGTTTCAGGTTGAGACCCTTCTTCAGACTAGAGTCAGGGGAAAGAGAAACGAGAGATATGGACGGTGAAGTAGAGAGATATACTCTCAAATATCATTTGAGATGCTGTTCCTCCAATTGCATTTAGCCTCAATCTGAAGAAGGGTCTCGACCCAAAACGTCACCCATTCCTTCTCTCCAGAGATGCTGCCCGTCCCGCTGAGTTACTCCAGCTTTTTGTGTTATCTTCGGTTTAAACCAGCATCTGCAGGTCCTTCCTATACACTGGGATCAAGATGGTACAAGACCTCATGGGTACTGGTTGGATTCCTTAGGGATTAGTCCTGTATCTTCAGCTATTATATGAAAGATATCTGCTGGTGATACAGAACTAATGATGAGCTGCAGGAAGGGTGTATTATGACTGAATAATGAATAAGATGGGTGAAACAAGAGGACAAGAGGGCATGAAAATAAAATATAATGTGAGAAAATGTGACGTGAATTTCACGCAAGGACCCACTTGTACCTTTGATGTCATTGATATCAATGCATCTCCCAAACATTGTTTTATCAATGGGGCCCCGAGGCAGAGATTTAGCTCTCACTATATCTGGGCGGCACAGTGGTGCAGCGATAGAGCTGCCAGGGACCCGGGTTCGATCCTGTCAGCGGGTGCTGTCTGCACGGAGTTTGTACGTTCTCCCCGTGACCTGGCCTGAGTGGGGTTTTTTTCCGAGTGCTCTGGTTTCCTCACAGTCTTCCAAAGACGTACAGGGTTGTAGGTTAATTGGCTGGGTATAAGTGTAAATTGTCCCTCGTGTGTGTAGGATAGTGTGAGTGTGCAGGGATCGCGGGTCGGCGTGGGCCGAAGGGCCTGTTTCCACACTGTATCTCTAAACTAAACTAAACTCATTCATAACAGGACAGGGCAGCATTTAAATGATGGAGTACCGGTTTAGATTAGTTTAGAAATTGTCCCACCGAGTCCGCACCGACCACAGCGATCCACATTAACGTACAGACACCAAGCCAAGTAAACTACAAACTTGGACTGTGGGAGAAAACTGACGATCCCGGAGGAAACCGGGAAAACGTGCAAACTCCGTACAGACAGCACCCGTAGTTGGGATCGAACCCGGAACTCTGGAGCTGTAAGCGCTGTAAGGCAGCAATTCTACTGCTGTGCCACCGTGCCACCGTTTACAATGGCCAAGGTTTTATCTGCGCCCTGCGTCCAGGGTGCTAAAGACTGGGCCAGACACTGACAGGGAGCACCGTGCCTTTACGAGGGTTAAAATGATTACATTTTAACTTACGCCTGAGTGGGGAAGCTGCCACGTAGGAACTGGGTCGACACTAATTAAACTCATTCACTGACTTCCTCATAATTAGCAGAAAGTGCTGTCGTTTGTGCGATCCGTCTGACTCGATCCGAACCAGGGTTCAGCACCAAAGCTCAGCCACCTGCAGTGACCAGACGCAGAGAGTGAGGGGGTGAAGCACACTTCCCCTGGCAGCACGGAACAGTTGACAGAGAATTCACCGGCACTCTCACTGCCTGCAACATTCCCTTGCCCATTAACGTCATGATCACACAACACACGGCAAGCAGTACAGTGGGCAGGAAGGAACTGCAGGCGCTGGTCGAAACCGAAGATAGACTCGAAGTGCTGGAGTAATCTATACTAGTCGGTCATGCGTCTGAAGAAGGGTTTCAACCTGAAACGTCACCTATCCATGTTCTCCAGAGATGCTGCCTGACCCGCTGAGTTACTCCAGCACTCTGTGAAACGTCATCTATCCATGTTCTCCAGAGACGGTAGCGCAGCGGTAGAGTTGCTGCTTTACAGCGAATGCAGCGCCGGAGACTCAGGTTCGATCCTGACTACGGGTGCTGCACTGTAAGGAGTTTGTACGTTCTCCCCGTGACCTGCGTGGGTTTTCTCCGAGATCTTCGGTTTCTTCCCACACTCCAAAGACGTACAGGTTTGTAGGTTAATTGGCTGGGTAAATGTAAAAATTGTCCCTAGTGGGTGTAGGATAGTGTTAATGTACGGGGATCGCTGGGCGGCGCGGACTTGGTGGGCCGAAAAGGCCTGTTTCCGCGCTATATATATATGATATGATATGATATGACCTGCTGAGTTACCCCAGCACTTTGTATCTATCTACAGAACAGTACAGCACAGGAACACAACATCTTCTGCCCACAACCCTTCTGCCCACAACATCTGTACTGAACATGATGCCAAGTTAAGCGAAGCTCCTCTGCCTGCACGTGATCCATGTCCCTCTTATTCCCGACATATCCTTGTGCCCATCCAAAAGCCTCTTAAACACCACAATGGTATCTGTCTCTACCACCACCTCTGGCAGCGCATTCCAGGTCCCCACCACCGACTGTCTAAAACGCTTTCCTTTCTCATCTCCCTTAAATTTGTCCCTCTCACCATAAAGCAACGTCCTCTAGACATTTTCACCCTAAGTAAAAGGCTCTGGCTGTCCAAGCTGAAGAGGAAAATGTATCTACCAGTGAACAAATCATTGATCTCACACAGGTAGGAACACTTCAGTGGAATTCCAGAATTCTGTGGAATTTGCCAAGTCGGTGGATATTTTTAAGGCAGAGATAGATAGATTCTTGATTAGTACGGGTGTCAGGGGTTACGGGGAGAAGGCAGGAGAATGGGGTTAGGAGGGATAGATAGGTCAGCCATGATTGAATGGCGGAGTGGACTTGATGGGCCGAATGGCTTAATTCTACTCCTGTCACTTATGACCTTGTGACCAATGACCTTCAGTGTCGGGCAAGAGTCATCAGCCATAGATAAGCAAAAAGCAAACTGCTGGAGGAACTCAGCGGGCCAGTCAGCATCTGTGAAGGGAATGGACTGCATGTCATTTTGGGTCTGAAGAAGGTCGTGACCGGAAACGTTGCCAGTCCTTCTTGTGTTTTGCTCAGGATTGCAGCATCGGCAGTTTCTTGCGTCCCCATGAGCCACAGATGGCCGGCTTCCCCTTGCACCTTGGCCTGTGGCATGGGAAGTGTTAGCAGAGCTCCCCGGCTTTCACAACAATTAATGGACTGTGAGCTTTCAGAGAATCAAATTATTGAGCAGCAAATAAATGGCTGGAAATCAGAATTCGTATATTTGAATAAAATTATCATCAACTCTTTATTACATAGGAATAATTTCTACCTTAATTAATCTTTAACTGTTGTCAGGGCTGGTTGTCTGGAAGTGAGACGCTTCTGCCTATTATAGGAACCATAGTTAGATTTGTTACCTTTCAATAAGCTGCCTTATTATTCGATCAATTTTTATTTTAAAGATCAGACCACACTTTTGGACTGTTCCATTATTTACTGTTGGTATCACAAGCACGCCAGGCATAGAATAGGCAACTGAATCTGATGCATTGACATTAATATTTGTACACATCTAATGATTGGTGATAATGAAACAGGGCAGGCAGTGAATTCTTAGAAATACTAAGCAAAAGACCACGAGGTCATGCATTCCCTAGTTACTTCCTTTAGCTGGTTGAGTCAGAAATTGTGGTATTCTCCAGCTAGATGTGATTATCCACAGGCTATTGGCCTGTAACCACTAGTCTGTAGCCAAAGATAGTTAAAAATTCCCCATTAGAGAAGTCAATGGGGCAAAGCAGCACACAAGATCACAGAATTGTTGAATTTATGATTAATTCATTTGATTTTTAATCAGGTTGATGATTAGGAACAGAAAATAAGCTGTTACAATATGCTTTAAAAAAAAAACCCAAACGTAATGGTGTCTTTTATTAAGGTTTTCATAAGAGGCTTGTACTCGCTGGAATTTAGAAGACTGAGGGGGGATCTTATAGAAACATATAAAATTCTTAAGGGGTTGGAGAGGCTAGATGCGGGAAGATTGTTCCCGATGTTGGGGGAGTCCAGAACCAGGGGTCACAGCTTAAGGATAAGGGGGAAGTCTTTTAGGACCGAGATGAGAAAACATTTCTTCACACAGAGAGTGGTGAGTCTGTGGAATTCTCTGCCACAGAAGGTAGTTGAGGCCAGTTCATTGGCTATATTTAAGAGGGAGTTAGATGTGGCCCTTTTTGCTAAAGGGATCAGGGGGTATGGAGAGAAGGCAGGTACAGGTTACTGAGCTGGATGATCAGCCATGATCATATTGAATGGCGGTGCAGGCTCGAAGGGCCGAATGGCCTACTCCTGCACCTATTTTCTATGTTTCTATGTTTCTATTAAAGATAGAGTATAGTCTTACACATAAAATAAGGTGCTGACGAGAAGTTGTCTTTTCACTAATGTCGAACAATGCTTTTTTCCAACATCAAATAACTATTTCTTTTGTGTTTTCATACTTGCCACAAATAAAGGATATAAAACCTGCCAAACGATGTGCGTTTTATCACAAGTGCAGGTACTTTGCTACAGACTGACCTTTTCCTTTACTACAGACTGATACAAAATGATCTTAACTCACTGATGCTGAACCTGGATCCCAAGGATGAAAATTACTGCCATGGTCAATCAAAGCTGGGAATTTTGGAAGGAGTCCATCCTTTTTCCCGTCATTTCAGATCTCGTTGAAGGGAAAAGTCTGCCATTTCATGTGAAATTCAAGTCCAATCCAAGCAAGTGACTGCAGATGGCGTCAGTACTGGTCCAGTACTGAGATGGGTCAGCTTCCGATCTCCAGAGTTCAACAATATTATGGATGACCTATAGTCTCAGACAGTTTGGATAAATGTAAAATGAACCAGGTAGGCCACTTACAACGGGACAATGAAATGAACAAATGTGATGTGAAACACAAAGATTCTGGAGCAATGTCAGGCAGCAATGTGGAAGCAATGGACAGGTGATGCTTCGGGTCAATAGACAATAGACAATATACAATAGGTGCAGGAGGAGGCCATTCGGCCCTTCGAGCCAGCACCGCCATTCAATGTGATCATGGCTGATCATTCTCAATCAGTACCCCGTTCCTGCTTTCTCCCCATACCCCCTGACTCTGCTATCCTTAAGAGCTCTATCTAGCTCTCTCTTGAATGTATTCAGAGAATTGGCCTCCACTGCCCTCTGAGGCAGAGAATTCCACAGAATCACAACTCTCTGACTGAAAAAGTTTTTCCTCATCTCTGTTCTAAATGGCCTACCCTTTATTCTTAAACTGTGGCCCCTTGTTCTGGACTCCCCCAACATTGGGAACATGTTTCCTGCCTCTAACGTGTCCAACCCCTTAATAAGGGGTTGAGACGCTCCTTCAGAAAGCTAAACAAATGTGTAGCCTTGCTGATATAGCTCACAGAGAGAGAGAGACACAGAGTGCAGGAGTAACTCAACGGGTCAGGCAGCATCTCTGGTGAACATGGATAGGTGACGTTTCACAGAGTGCTGGAGTAACTCAGCGGGTCAGGCAGCATCTCTGGAGAACATGGATAGGTGACGTTTCACAGAGTGCTGGAGTAACTCAGCGGTTCAGGCAGCATCTCTGGAGAACATGGATAGGTGACGTTTTGGGTCAAGAGTGTTTTATTGGCATATGTGCTAGATTGAACAATGCAATTCTTACTTGCAGCAGCACAACAGAATATATACACATAGTACACTATCAGGTCCAATCTTCAAACTGACCCAAAACGTCACCTATCCATGTTCTCCAGATGCTGCCTGACCCGCTGAGTTACTCCCGCACTTTGTGTCCTGTTTTTGTAAACCAGCAGCTGCTGTTCCTTGTGTCATGCTCATATAAGCCCCCATCCAAAAATCGTGGAATTGGTCGGATGTGGTTTTAAATCATAGTCGTGTGGTACAGAAAAAAGGCCCTTCGGCCCAATATGTCCATGCTGACCACCAAGTAGCTACCGACACCAATCAGCACTTGGTCAATGGCCTTCTATCCGTTGGCAACTCAGCTGCCCAGGCAGATATTTTTTTTAAGTTGAGAGAATTTTATAGAGACAGCGCGTGGGCTTTGAGGCAAATACTAACTATTCTCATTGAAGCCACATATTTGTAGGCATGTGCTGATGACAAACTATGGACTTATGGAAATATTGGGCTAGAATTTACTGAAAATCTGACAGTGTGTAAAATATACAACCTTTATTAATCTGGATGTTAGCTAGCAACATGGTACAAGAGAGATGCCCCTGGAAATTTGAATCGCCATACGTTGTGCTGCGAATATTTAACAATAAAAGCATTTGTTGTTTCATCTCGACACCAGTTTTGGAAAGCTGTTGCATTTGTTCATTTATTGCCGATTGACCTTGTGACAGAAGTAATTATTAAGATGTGATATTATTAATGACAGCCAATCAACCACTCTATCCCAGAATATTATTAATTAAAACTGAGGAGTTTTATTCTGTCGAATAGTGAATGGTTAATGAAGATGTTTCAAAATATAACATGCTAATTTGCTTTCCTTTTTCTTTTTCGGCTCTCTTTTAATTCTCTCATGTCAGAATTGTGACATTAGGCGGGATACCATTGGGTCTACTGAGCCCAGACCACCCTTGGTAGAACGATCCAGGTAGTTCTACCCCACACATTCCCTCTCTTTATTTCCTTTTTCGCATCTGATTTCACATTGAACTCAACCTCTGACTCAGTTCACCCTTTGTTTAAATTTCAATCATTAAATCTCACTGTTAATGTTCTATTTATCTTTTAGTTTTTTAGTTTAATTTAGAGATACAATGCGGAAACAGGCCCTTCGGCCCACCGAGTCCGCACCGACCAGCGATCCCCGCACACTAACGCTATCCAGCACACACTAGGGGCAATTTTACATGTTATACCAAGCCAATTAACCTGCAAACCTGTACATCTTTGGAAGTGTGGGAGGAAACCGAAGATCTCGGAGAAAACCCACACGGTCATGGGGAGAACGTACAAACTCCGTACTGACAGCACCTGTAGTCGGGATCGAACCCTGGTCTCTGGCGCTGTGAGGCAGTAGCTCTTTCCTGCTATGCCGCCATGCTGACCATTATCATATATACGTTATCATATGTCCAGCATCTCCCAAGGCTAACACCTTGAGCTGAAAGGAACACCTACACGTTTATCCATCCTACTGCTTGCTCCAGCAAATGCTCCACCTACTTACAGCATCAGGCAGTTGTACCTCTTTACAACCACTGGTAGAGCTGCTGCTTCACACCACCAGAGACCCAGGTTCGATCCTGACCTCGGGTGCTGTCTGTGTGGAGTTTGCATGTTCTCCCTGTGGCCACGTGGGTTTCCTCAGGGTGCCCCGGTTTCATCCCACATCTCAAAGACGTGCGGGTTTGTAGGTTAATTGGCCACCTGTAAATTTCCCCCAGTGTGTAGGGAGTGGAGGAGAAAGTGGGATAACATAGAACAAGTGTGGACGGATGGATCGATGGTAGGCGTGGACTCGGCGGGCTGAAGGGCCTTTTTCCATGCTGTATCATTCATTCAATCAATCAATCAATCAATCTATTCTGCCATATTGGAGTATTTTTTTTTACGGCTGTTATTAAATAAAAGCATTTCCAGATGTGGAGAGATGTGATGTGTATCATCTTTACACTCATCCTCCCAAAACATAAACATTGAAGTCACAGCCACGAGAATATGAATTAATATTTAGTGTTATTTTATTACACTAATTGGATAATAGTCCTTTGAAGGGGAATTGAATTGCAGTGACATCTTTTGCTTCTAGTAGTAATTCAATCAATAAACGTTGCACTCTCGTTCTGTTCATTCTCTGCTATGTGATGACTCCTGGTTATTTCATGCCCGTATGCCACTAAGTGGAACAGATTCGCTGCCCCCCGACTCCCTTTCTTTCCACTGCGATATCTTCTGATCGACAATAACTTTCAAAGAACAGATGGACAAGAGGTTTAGGCTGAATAAATGCTGGAATACTAACAGGAGCTGAACCAAACATTCAACGCATTTCTGCTTGGATGAAATCCTGCTTGGAAAATACGTCAGGGTCCATTTCCGCTCACTTATTGTTGGCCAGGATCACCCTTCCAGACACACACTCATTTAAACACTGACCCCACATTCATGAATCCTGGTTACCAGGCATTTATCCTTTGCGCATAAATTTGAAGAACAAATGATTTAAAAGTCACAGAGTCGTACAGCACGGAGACAGGACCCCTTGGTCCAACTTGCCCACGTCGACCAACATGCCCCATCTACACTTTAGTCCCACTTACCCACGTTTGGCCCACATCCCTCCAAACCTTTCCAATCCATGTACCTGTCCAAGTGTCTGTTATAGCACTTGTTAATGTTTTTGCGTACAGAGAGCCACGAAGCCTGATATTGATCCAGATACTGGGAGCCTGGGTAGCTTAGGTATTGTTATTATCAGAACTGTTTGAATGTATGTGTGTTTATCTAAATTGAAGGGCAGGAGGTGCCAACAATGGCAGACTTGGGGAGTATGGATAACACTGAGCCCCGACACAGCGAATGGACCAACACCAGGCTTTGTGGCTTTAGATATACAAGGACATGAACATGGCATCTAACTCTTGGAGAACACTCCTGCATTCACTGAACTATCAATTACCTTTATATACTTGCCTTGACCCAGATATCTTCTTTGATTAATTGAAATTGATCAATCTTGGATATAAAATGAACAACCTACCTTTTATAGATTTCTGACCATGACCAGGAGACTGGTTTCTGCTGCTGCTTCGTGTCGGCTGCACTCCTCAGTATTGGCCTTCCAGTCTGAGTCTACGTCTGAAGAAAGTTCCTGACTGAAACATCTCCTGCCCATTCCTTGCATAGATGCTGCCTGGCTTGCTGAGTTACTCCTGCATTTTGTATCTTTCTTCGGTAAACCAGCATCTGCATTTCCTTGCTATTACATAGTGGAAATCTGCATATACATGTCCCGCCCACCAAAAGCAGGCCAACAATCATGTGGCACGATGGCGCAGTGGTAGAGTTGCTGCCTTACAGCGCTTGCAGCGCCGGAGACCCGGGTTCAATCCCGACTACGGGTGCTGTCTGTACGGAGTTTGTACGCTCTCCCCGTGGCCCACGTGGGTTTTCTACGAGATCTTCGCTTTCCTCCCACACTCCAAAGACGTGCAGGTTTGTAGGTTAATTGGCTTGGTATGAAATGTAAAATTGTCCCTAGTGTGTGTTGGATAGTGTTAATGTGCAGGGATCATTGGTCGGTGCAGACTCGGTGGGCCGAAGGGCCTGTTTCTGCGCTGTATCTCTAAACTAAACTAAAAAAACTAAAAGATAAATAGAACATCAACAGTGAATCTCGATGACCGCTGAGATTTAATGATTAAAATTTAAACAAAGGGTGAACTGAGTGCGAGGATGTGTTCAATGTGAAATCAGATGCGAAAAGGGAAATAAAGAGAGGGAAAGTGTGGGCAGAACTACCTGGGGTAGTCTGGGCTCGGTAGAGCCAACGACGTTTGGAGGTTAATTGGTGTAAATGTAAAAATTGTCCCTAGTGTGTGTAGGGTAGCATTAATGTGTGGGGATCGCTGGTCGGTATGGACTCGGTGGGCCGAAGGGCCTGTTTCTGCGCTGTATCTCTAAACTTAACTAAATTAAACTAAATGGGGCTGAGGTCAGGCTCCAAACTGAGTTGATGGTAAATCACAGGAAAAAACCCCAATTAGGTTCAGAAAGACAGGTGTGGAATTATATTTTCAGCGACAACAGGGACTCCCAGAGAACAATCTGTATTTACTATTCAAAATTCCATTTCAGTATTATTGTAAATCTGCAGAATTTTCAGAAAAAGATCATTGGTAATAATTCATTAGTGTCTGGTAAATATTCCACAGGGCAACCTTCAATTTGCAAGAGGAAAATGATACGTTAAAAACTGATAGTAAGTAAAATATTTTCAATTTGCCTGAGAAATATTTATTTCAGGGGAATTATCTTCCTCAGTCAGCAGGTGACCTTTGGAGTGCAGAGAATTAGGGCTTCATGTTAAAGGCATAAAAGGCAGGTGAAATGATCAGAATGAAAAGTTATTCAGGCACCGTCAGAGCGAGAGCTCTCACTTTCTCCTTCCCATCAAGGAAATTTCAAAAGTAATGAAAACCCATTAGTGACGAATGGAATGGGAGGGGAACCATACCGGTCATAAATGGTGGAGCAACCTGCCAGGAAACACAGGCTCCCCATAAACATCATACATCCTCCATCTAACTAACTGCCTGATGCACCACTGAAGACATACTATACGACACATATAAACCATACTATAACACACATAAACCGTACTAGAAAACACATATAAACCATGCTATAAGAAGCATATAAACCAAACTACGAGACACATATAAACCATACTATAAAGCATGTAAACCATACTGTAAGACACATATAAACCATAACATAACATATATAAACCACACCATAAGACACATATAAACCATATTATGAGACACATATAAACCTTACTATAAATATATAAACCATTATAAGACTTATAGAAACCACACTATAAGACATATATAAACTATACCATAACATAGAAACCACACTAAAAGACCCATATAAACCATACTATGACATATATAAACCATGCTTTAGACATTTATAAACCATACCATAAGACATACATAAACTGTTCTAAGACATATATAAACCACACCCACCTATATAACCCATACTATAAGACATATATAAACCACACCATAAGACAGACCCCATATTATTAGACATATATAAACCATACTATAAGACATATACAGTATAAATCATGCTATAAGACATATATAAATCATACAGAGACATATATAAACCATACTATAAGACATATATAAACAGCATCTGCAGTTCCTTTTTTATTACAGAGAAAGCATGCTGTCGGGTTGCATGCCAGCATGGTTTGGGAACAGCTCTGCCCAAGACTGCAAGAAATTGCAGAGTTGTGGAGTTGACCAGTCCATCACACAGACCAGTCACCTCACCATTGACTCCATCTACACTTCACGCTGCCTCAGGAAAGCAACATAACCAAAGACTTGTCGGTCATTCCGTCTTCTCCCCGCTCCCATCTGGCAGAAGGTACAGAAGCTTGAAAGCGCGCACCACCAGACTCACGAACAGCTTCTTCCCCATGTTATCAGGCTTCTGAACGGTCCTTCCATAAGCCAGGGTAATATCTGATTCACCTCTACCCCATTGTGGACATTGGAATTTGTCTCTGGAACTGATGCGCTACAATGCTGAGACCTATATTCTGCACTCTGTATCTTCCCCTTTGCTCTATCTGTTGTACTTGAGTTTGGCTTGATTATATTTATGTATATTGTTATCTGATCTGACTGGATAGCATGCAAAACAAAGCTTTTTACTGTACCTCGGTACACGTGACAATAATATCAATACGGTATGACAGAAATTTATTTATCCCAGGAGGGAAATTGGTCTGCAGTCATAAAACACAAGAAGATACACGAACCATGAAATTAATATGCCGAATGGAAAGTCCAGGATTGGGGATGTGCAAAGATTGAGGGGGGGTGGGGGAGGGGAGTCAGTCTACCCCACGACAGAAGGGGTGGGAAGAGTTGTATAGTTTGATAGCCACAGGGAAACATGATCTCCTGTGGCGTTCTGTCCTACATCTTGGTGGAACCAGTCTATTCCACCAATAAACCAATAAACGTCTTTGAAGGAGTAGCATTTTTACATGCGGCCAGGAATTAAAAACATTCCACCCTCCGTCAGGAGACAGATTTCCAATTCAAGTTTCCACGCTAACGTTAGTAAATACGACTGAGGTAAAACACAAATACTCAGAAGGTCGGACAGCATCCGTGGTGAGCTTGATGACCTGTCATTGGAACACAATTAGAGGACTTTCAGAAGGAGCTTAATAAATCCGAGAAATAGGCAAAATTCTTGTAGTTTGTGAAGCCAAATCAAAAATGATCAAAGTAATAGTCTTGTTCTCCCAGTAGTCACATTAATTTTAATTACAACATGGTAAGAAATCGCAAAAAAAAACCCAAAGCGATTGAAATTAAAAACAAAGAACAAGACGATAAACGCAATTTAAGAATTTTGTAATTTAATGTCTAAAAATACAGATGGAATTACATAGAACTTAATGCATAGAAATAACATATTTAGGCTCACCTTAATAGTACTGATCCCTTAAGTGAGTGGCTGCTTGAGATCCGTTAGTTTCCGGTCCATGGTGGACCCTGGAGTTCCTTCTTCTGTGAGATAAAGAATGAACATTCAGGCAACGTAAAGGAGGTTTACTGGGAAGATGCAAGAGATGATGGATGAGGCTGATCAAAGCAGACCCAATTTCACAAACTTCACAAACTGAACCATCCTATTGACAACTGGAGAGAGGTCCTGACCTAACATCGCCCGGTGCAGCTCGGCTGCGGGACTTTACATCGCCCGGTGCGGCTCGACCACGGGACTTTACATCGCCCGGTGCGGCTCGGCCACGGGACTTAGCTGCGCAAGGCTTGGTCGCGGGCCTTTCATCGCCCGGTTCGGCCGCGAGACGTTTCAGCGCCCGGTGCGGGGACTGTGCGGGTCGGTTGGGGACGAGCTGTCTGTCCGTGGGCGTGGGGAAGAGAGTGGAAGTTTTGTTGCCTCCATCACAGTGAGGGGGTGTTTGGAGTCACTGTGATGGACGTTTGTGTTGGGGTCATGTGTCTTGTGTTCTTTTTTTCTATGACTGCTATGTAGTTTCGTTCGGTACTTCGGTACCGAACGACAAATAAAGCTCTGTTATACCTGTTATACCTGTTATCTACCTCATCCTAGACCCTCGGACGATCGTCAATCGGACTTCACTGGACTGTTATCTTGCAGGAATCGTTATCACTCCATGACTCTAATAAGCACGTGAAATATGTGGAAGCCACAATATTCTGTTCAAAAGTAATGGAGAAAAATTGTAGACAAGCAATATTTTTCTGAAAGAAACTGGAAGCTCCAATAATAATCCAAGTGGGCAGGGGCATGGTGTATTGCCATTCGCTTTCAGTAGCGATGTGAACTTTAGATAGACACAAAATGCTGGAGTAAAACTCAGCGGGTCAGGCAGCATCTCTGGAGAGAAGAAATGGGTGACGGTTTGGGTCCGAAGAAAGGTCTCGACCACGAAACGTCACCCAGTCCTTCTCTCCAGAGATGCTGCCTGCCCCACTGAGTTACTCCAGCATTTTATGTCTATCTTTGATTTAAGCCTGCATCTGCAGTACCTTCCTACACACTATGTGAACTTTGTCAGCCAAAAATCACCCTCTGTTAGGATTCAGGCAGGCCGACACATGCTGACTCATCAAGCTCACATCAAATAAATAAAGCTGCCAAAAGGATAAAACTTCTCCTTGTCTTCCTGATTTAACACTACTAACGGTGTTTTCAGTTTCCAGGATATAGTCAGTGACACAGTGTGGAAACAGGCCCTTCGGCCCAACTTGCCTACACCGGCCAACATGTCCCAGCTACACTAGTCCCACCTGCCTGCGTTTGGCCCATATCCCTCCAAACCCTTACTATCCATGTACCTGTCTAACTGTTTCTTAACTGTTGGGATAGTCCCAGCCTCAACTACCTCCTGTGGCAGCTTGTTCCATACACCCACCACCCTTTTGTGTGAAAAAGTTACCCCTCAAATTCCTATTAAATCTTTTTAAGAGGGAAGGCTCTGCCTGTCCTTCCCATCGAGTAGTGGACCAAGAGATGATGGAGGAGGCCTTGCACAAGCCTGGGATTCACTGGGGTCTGGAGCTGCTGCAATGCATCGAGCGTGCGGGCAATTGGACTTTGGAAATGGAGCCAAAACATGGCAGCGCCTGCATGCGTAAATATGCAAAAATAATTTCACTGTGCAGTCACACAAGTGACAAATTGAGCACCATTGAACCAGTGAACCAGTCACTGCTTCGGCTTGCCCTGCACATCCAGCCTCCGACACTCACCATCCCAGTGCCAGAATATATCCTTCCTGAGCAAAGATACTAGAGGAACAAGTTAGACCACTCGACCCTAAAAGCCGTAGTATGTCACGGTGCCATTTTAGTAGGCAGAAACTTGCACAAACATTTTAAAAGAAAAATAACAAAAATCTGTGAATTGACAGATGAGATACATTCTGCATTTTAATGGCATCATCACACATACTGTTCCCCCAAAACACTGATTACACTGCGAGAGGCATAGCGAACGGTGGGTTTTGCTTACTAAAATGGTTCCTTTGCGTACTATACTTCAGTATAGGTGATTTCAGCGGAGTGCTCCATCTTGTTCCTCTAGT
This sequence comes from Rhinoraja longicauda, assembly GCF_053455715.1. Classification (NCBI taxonomy): domain Eukaryota; kingdom Metazoa; phylum Chordata; class Chondrichthyes; order Rajiformes; family Arhynchobatidae; genus Rhinoraja; species Rhinoraja longicauda. The sequence goes on along the minus strand of NC_135958.1, from coordinate 11,384,645 downwards.
ATCTTTGTTCCTCAGTCACTGTAGGGCGGTCTGGTGAGGACCTAACCTAGGGGTGAAGCATCTACTGCGATTACATACCTGTGACCAGACACGCCTCACGTCCTTTGGTTAATCCAAACCCCACGATAGCTGTGTTCTGCTCGAGGCATCGTTTTCCTGACATAGAAACATAGAAAATAGGTGCAGGAGTAGGGCATTCGGCTCTTCGAGCCAGCTGATCATGGCTGATCATCCACAATGAGTACCCCGTTCCTGCTTTCTCCCCATATCCCTTGATTCCGTTAGCCCTAAGAGCAAAATCTAACTTTTCGTGAGGTGCTCGAGATGGTGTAGGCCGCTGTAGCAGCCTGGGCCTGGGGCTCCAAGAGGCTGAGTGTGTGCATTGTGTGCGGCCTTCAGCGGTACGGAGCAGCGGAGCAGTGGTGGCACCTCGTCTCGGCAAGCTGACCCCTGCACCTCCGACCCAATGCAGCCACCAGCACAGCCAGCCTTTATGGCCAAGTTAAGGCTCTAGCATTTGTAAGACATTGGATGAAGGGTACAAGATGGTGCCTAAAATGAGGCGACTCATGTGTATGGACTCAGTATGGTCTACTGTCTCACACTCTTGTACTGAGTATGATGGTGCCTAATGTATAGCAGGATTGTCATTGAACTATTCAAAAAAGAATTTCACTGTACTGAGGCCCATGTGACAAAGTCAAGATATGTCCCTCCTCTAGTTTTCTTATGCCCCCCCCTTACAATCACTGAAGAAGGGTGTTAACCTGAAACGTCACCTATCCATGTTCTCCACAGATGCTGCCCGACCCATTGAGTCACTCCAGCACTCTGTGAAACGTCACCTATCCATGTTCGCCAGAGATGCTGCCCGACCTGCTGAGTTACTCCAGCACTCTGTGAAACATCACCTATCCATGTTCGCCAGAGATGCTGCCTGACCCGCTGAGTTACTCCAGCACTCTGTGAAACATCACCTATCCATGTTCGCCAGAGATGCTGCCTGACCCGCTGGGTTATTCCACATCTGCATCCTATACTGAATGTGACACAATGTCCTAAAACACCATTTCCAGAGCAATAGCATTCGAACAGCCCATCACTGTGCTCCCCCCTTTTCCAAAGCTTTGTTGGAATAACCTCAACTGTGAGACTACACGCTCTTCAGCTGCTCACTGCCCAGTCCAGGAGCATCCTCAGATGCTGTGACACACCCTTCAAATCCCTGCTGCTTCTCTGGGCCATTGAATCCAGGTATTGAATTTATCGCTTCCAAGGATTTCCACAGGTGCGCAGTTATCGTAGATCCACAATACTTCAACACCATTGAACAAGGCATCAATTGTCCTACGAGATACGAACTAATTTGAACAAGACATCAATTGTCCTGCGAGATACTAACTAGTTTGCTGGAAGTGTGAAGACATCCAACACAAGTTTTATTAAAGGAGTAGATTTCTTCTGCTTGTGAATGGCTTCGTTATGTTCATTAACATTTCTATAATAGCAAATAACTCATTAGTTGTGTAATATAGCTCCCTACCTAGGTACCGGCCCATGTAATTTTGAAGCCCTTGGGTAATGAACCACAGCCTCCAACCAACACAATCAATAAGAGACACGACTGTAGACGCTGGAATCTCACTTGTCCCACAGTGGCACTGTCTGCCCCCACCTCTCTCTCCCACCTTCCTCCCCTCCGTACTGCAATCAGTCTGAAGGAGGGTCCCGACCAGAAACGTCTCCTTTCCATTCCCTCCACAGATGCTGCCTGACCCTCTGAGTTCTTCCAGCACTTTGTGATTTGCACCATCGATCAACGGATCAACGGTCAACGGATCCATCAATGGATCAATAGTGCTTCACGGATGAGAGATGACTTGGTTATTCATTCCTCTGCCCACTTCATCCAGGTTGCATGAGCATGGATCTCTCTCATCTGGGACCTTGCTGCCTTCTGGCCCCACACTGAATCACTGCTCCTATTCAAAACCACATTGTTGGCTGCAAAGTGGTCATGAACAAGGCTATATTGTATTCATCTATCTACGTGAGGTGGGGCAATAGCCGGAGACTAGGGTAGCGAGAACTGACATCTCACACAATTGCCCATGGTGATACGATACAATACGATACGACACGGCACGGTGGCAATAGACAATAGACAATAGACAATAGGTGCAGGAGTAGGCCATTCAGCCCTTCGAGCCAGCACCGCCATTCAATGCGATCATGGCTGATCACTCTCAATCAGTACCCCGTTCCTGCCTTCTCCCCATACCCCCTCACTCCGCTATCCTTAAGAGCTCTGTCCAGCTCTCTCTTGAAAGCATCCAACGAACTGGCCTCCACTGCCTTCTGAGGCAGAGAATTCCACACCTTCACCACCCTCTGACTGAAAAAGTTCTTCCTCATCTCCGTTCTAAATGGCCTACCCCTTATTCTCAAACTGTGGCCCCTTGTTCTGGACTCCCCCAACATTGGGAACATGTTATCTGCCTCTAATGTGTCCAATCCCCTAATTATCTTATATGTTTCAATAAGATCCCCCCTCATCCTTCTAAATTCCAGTGTATACAAGCCCAATCGCTCCAGCCTTTCAACATACGACAGTCCCGCCATTCCGGGAATTAACCTAGTGAACCTACGCTGCACGCCCTCCATAGCAAGAATATCCTTCCTCAAATTTGGAGACCAAAACTGCACACAGTACTCCAGGTGCGGTCTCACCAGGGCCCGGTACAACTGTAGAAGGACCTCTTTGCTCCTATACTCAACTCCTCTTGTTACGAAGGCCAACATTCCATTGGCTTTCTTCACTGCCTGCTGAACCTGCATGCTTCCTTTCATTGACTGATGCACTAGGACACCCAGATCTCGTTGAACTCCCCCTCCTCCTAACTTGACACCATTCAGATAATAATCTGCCTTTCTATTCTTACTTCCAAAGTGAATAACCTCACACTTACCTACATTAAACTGCATCTGCCATGTATCCGCCCACTCACACAACCTGTCCAAGTCACCCTGCAGCCTTATTGCATCTTCCTCACAATTCACACTACCTCCCAACTTAGTATCATCTGCAAATTTGCTAATGGTACTTTTAATCCCTTCGTCTAAGTCATTAATGTATATCGTAAATAGCTGGGGTCCCAGCACCGAACCTTGCGGTACCCCACTGGTCACTGCCTGCCATTCCGAAAGGGACCCATTTATCCCCACTCTTTGCTTTCTGTCTGTCAACCAATTTTCTATCCATGTCAGTACCCTACCCCCAATACCATGTGCCCTAATTTTGCCCACTAATCTCCTATGTGGGACCTTGTCGAAGGCTTTCTGAAAGTCGAGGTACACCACATCCACTGACTCTCCCTTGTCAATTTTCCTAGTTACATCCTCAAAAAATTCCAGTAGATTTGTCAAGCATGATTTCCCCTTCGTAAATCCATGCTGACTCGGAATGATCCCGTTACTGCTATCCAAATGCTCAGCAATTTCGTCTTTTATAATTGACTCCAGCATCTTCCCCACCACTGATGTCAGACTAACTGGTCTATAATTACCCGTTTTCTCTCTCCCTCCTTTCTTAAAAAGTGGGATAACATTTGCTATCCTCCAATCCACAGGAACTGATCCTGAATCTATAGAACATTGAAAAATGATCTCCAATGCTTCCACTATTTCTAGAGCCACCTCCTTAAGTACTCTGGGATGCAGACCATCAGGCCCTGGGGATTTATCAGCCTTCAGTCCCATCAGTCTACCCAAAACCATTTCCTGCCTAATGTGGATTTCCTTCAGTTCCTCCATCACCCTAGGTTCTCCGGCCCCTAGAACATTTGGGAGATTGTGTGTATCTTCCTCAGTGAAGACAGATCCAAAGTAACGGTTTAACTCGTCTGCCATTTCTTTGTTCCCCATAATAAATTCCCCTGCTTCTGTCTTCAAGGGACCCACATTTGCCTTGACTATTTTTTTCCTCTTCACGTACCTAAAAAAACTTTTGCTATCCTCCTTTATATTATTGGCTAGTTTACCCTCGTACCTCATCTTTTCTCCCCGTATTGCCTTTTTAGTTAACTTTTGTTGCTCTTTAAAAGAGTCCCAATCCTCTGTCTTCCCACTCTTCTTTGCTATGTTATACTTCCTCTCCTTAATTTTTATGCTGTCCCTGACTTCCCTCGTCAGCCACAGGTGTCTCTTACTCCCCTTAGAGTCTTTCCACCTCTTTGGAATAAATTGATCCTGCAACCTCTGCATTATTCCCAGGAATACCTGCCATTGCTGTTCTACCGTCTTCCCTGCTAGGGCCTCCTTCCAATCAATTTTGGCCAGCTCCCGCCTCATGCCTCTGTAATCCCCTTTGCTATACTGTAATACCGACACTTCCGATTTTCCCTTCTGCCTTTCCATTTGCAGAGTAAAACTTATCATGTTGTGATCACTGCCTCCTAATGGCTCTTTTACCTCTAGTCCCCTTATCAGATCAGGATCATTACACAACACTAAATCCAGAATTGCCTTCTCCCTGGTAGGCTCCAGTACAAGCTGTTCTAAGAATCCATCTCGAAGGCACTCTACAAATTCTCTTTCCTGGGGTCCATTTCCAACCTGATTTTCCCAGTCTACCTGCATGTTGAAATCTCCCATAACCACCGTAGCATTACATTTTTGACACGCCAATTTTATCTCCTGATTCAACTTGCACCCTATGTCGAGGCTACTGTTTGGGGGCCTATAGATAACTCCCATTAGGGTCTTTTTACCCTTACAATTTCTCATTTCTATCCATACTGATTCAACATCTCCTGATTCTATGTCACCCCTTGCAAGGGAATGAATATCATTCCTTACCATCAGAGCAACCCCACCCCCTCTGCCCACCTGTCTGTCTTTTCTATACGTTGTGTACCCCTGAATATTCAGTTCCCAGCCCTGGTCCTCTTGTAACCATGTCTCAGTGATCCCTACAACATCATACTTGCCCATGACTAACTGAGCCTCAAGCTCATCCACTTTATTTTTTATACTACGCGCATTTAAGTACAACACTTTAACTTCTGTATTTACCTCCTCTCTCACATCGTTCACAATTGGCCCTGCCCTTAATTTCTTTTCCGCTCTAGAACTTCTGTTCCCATTCTTCCGAGAGTCTTTTGCAATATCTCCTGTATTCCCTTTGACCTCATCTTCATATTCACAATTTGTTAACCCCTCCCCCCCACTACTTAGTTTAAAGCCACAGGTGTCACACTAGCAAACCTGCCTGCCAGAATGTTTGTCCCCCTGCTGTTAAGATGCAACCCGTCCCTTTTGTACAAGTCACCCCTAGCCCAGAAGAGATCCCAGTGGTCCAGAAATCTAAATCCCTGCTCTCTGCACCAGCCCCTCAGCCATAAATTCATACCCTCTATCTCTCTGTTCCTGGCCTCACCAGCAGCCGTAGAGTTGCTGCCTTACAGTGAATGCAGCGCCAGAGACTGACTACGGGCGCCGTCTGTACGGAGTTTGTACGTTCTCCCCGTGACCTGCGTGGGTTTTCTCCGAGATCTTCGGTTTCCTCCCATATTCCAAAGACGTACAGGTATGTAGGTTAATTGACTGGGTAAATGTAAAAATTGTCCCTAGTGCGTGTAGGATAGTGTTCATGTGCGGGGATCGCTGGGCGGCGCGGACTCGGTGGGCCGAAGGGCCTGTTTCCGCGCTGTATCTCTAAATCTAAAAAAATCTAAATCTAAACTTTATCCCAGGAGGGAAATTGATCAATTTCTTGGGTCAACGTTGAGCCTGGAGACAAGCCATGGGTATCCAGCCCTGGTCTTCATGCCCTCTGTTCACCAGCTGCTCCCCACCCCTGGAGCCAGGAGCAGTGAGGTTGCCCGGGGGAATGTTCCGCAGGCAGAGGGAGCAGTGTGCAACGTCCCATCACGGGCTATAGACCCTGAGAGACACAGTGCCGAAACAGGCCCTCCGACCCACCGAGTCCGGGCCGACCAGACCAGCGATAGTACACTAGCACTATCCTACACATCAGGGACCATTTACAACTTACAGAAGCCAATGAACCTGCAAACCTGTGCACCTTTGGAGTGTGGGAGGAAACAGGTGCACCCGGAGAAATCCCACGCAGGTCACGGGGAGAACGTGCAAACTCCATACAGACAGCAGCCATAGTCAGAATCGAACCCAGGTCTCTGGCATTTGTGTGCAGAGTTTGTATGTTCTCCCTGTGGCCACATGGGTTCTCTCTGGATGCTCCGTCTTCCCCCACACATTCCAAAGATGTGCAGGTTTGTATCTCCAGTAAATTGTCCCTCGTGCATAAGATTGATCTAGTGTATGGGTGATCTAGTGTGTGGGTGATCTAGTGTGTGGGCGATCTAGTGTGTGGGTGATCTAGTGTGTGGGTGATCTAGTGTGTGGGTGATCTAGTGTGTGGGTGATCTAGTGTGTGGGTGATCTAGTGTGTGGGTGATCTAGTGTGTGGGTGATCTAGTGTGTGGGTGATCAAGTGTATGGGTGATCTAGTGTGTGGGTGATCTAGTGTGTGGGTGATCTAGTGTGTGGGTGATCTAGTGTGTGGGTGATCTAGTGTGTGGGTGATCAAGTGTATGGGTGATCTAGTGTATGGGCGATCTAGTGTGTGGGTGATCATTAGTCGGCTTGGACCCGGTGGGCCAAAGAGCCCGTTTCCACGCTGTGTTTCTTAACTAAACTAAAATAAACAAAAAGGAGGGAGAGAGAAAACGGGTAATTATAGACCAGTTAGTCTGACATCAGTGGTGGGGAAGATGCTGGAGTCAATTATAAAAGACGAAATTGCTGAGCATTTGGATAGCAGTAACGGGATCGTTCCGAGTCAGCATGGATTTACGAAGGGGAAATCATGCTTGACAAATCTACTGGAATTTTTTGAGGATGTAACTAGGAAAATTGACAGGGGAGAGTCAGTGGATGTGGTGTACCTCGACTTTCAGAAAGCCTTCGACAAGGTCCCACATAGGAGGTTAGTGGGCAAAATTAGGGCACATGGTATTGGGGGTAGGGTACTGACATGGATAGAAAATTGGTTGACAGACAGAAAGCAAAGAGTGGGGATAAATGGGTCCCTTTCGGAATGGGAGGCAGTGACCAGTGGGGTACCGCAAGGTTCGATGCTGGGACCCCAGCTATTTACGATATACATTAATGACTTAGACGAAGGGATTAAAAGTACCATTAGCAAATTTGCAGATGATACTAAGTTGGGGGGTAGTGTGAATTGTGAGGAAGATGCAATAAGGCTGCAGGGTGACTTGGACAGGTTGTGTGAGTGGGCGGATACATGGCAGATGCAGTTTAATGTAGATAAGTGTGAGGTTATTCACTTTGGAAGTAAGAATAGAAAGGCAGATTATTATCTGAATGGTGTCAAGTTAGGAGGATGGGGAGTTCAACGAGATCTGGGTGTCCTAGTGCATCAGTCAATGAAAGGAAGCATGCAGGTACAGCAGGCAGTGAAGAAAGCCAATGGAATGTTGGCCTTCGTAACAAGAGGAGTTGAGTATAGGAGCAAAGAGGTCCTTCTACAGTTGTACCGGGCCCTGGTGAGACCGCACCTGGAGTACTGTGTGCAGTTTTGGTCTCCAAATTTGAGGAAGGATATTCTTGCTATGGAGGGCGTGCAGCGTAGGTTCACTAGGTTAATTCCCGGAATGGCGGGACTGTCGTATGTTGAAAGGCTGGAGCGATTGGGCTTGTATACACTGGAATTTAGAAGGATGAGGGGGGATCTTATTGAAACATATAAGATAATTAGGGGATTGGACACATTAGAGGCAGGAAACATGTTCCCAATGTTAGGGGAGTCCAGAACAAGGGGCCACAGTTTAAGAATAAGGGGTAGGCCATTTAGAACGGAGATGAGGAAGAACTTTTTCAGTCAGAGAGTGGTGAAGGTGTGGAATTCTCTGCCTCAGAAGGCAGTGGAGGCCAGTTCGTTGGATGCTTTCAAGAGAGAGCTGGATAGAGCTCTTAAGGATAGCGGAGTGAGGGGGTATGGGGAGAAGGCAGGAACGGGGTACTGATTGAGAGTGATCAGCCATGATCGCATTGAATGGTGGTGCTGGCTCGAAGGGCTGAATGGCCTACTCCTGCACCTATTGTCTATTGTCTATTGTCTATTGTTATCAGAAGCCACATTACTTGAAAATTTCTAACAGTGCCCCCAGAAATGGTTTGGAAGCTGAGCAAATTCTAATTTCTTAGATACCTATATCCCTGAAATTAGAACACAAGAAACCGCAGATGCTGGTTTGCAACAAAAAAAAAGACACAAAGTGCTGGAGTAACTCAGCGGGCAGCGGGTCAGGCAGCATCTCCGGAGAACATGGATAGGTGACATTTCGGGTCAGGACCTTTCTTCGGACTAATTTGAAATCGAGTTTGAAGAGGGGCCTCGACCTAAAACGTCACCTATCCATGTCCTCCAGAGATGCTGCCTGACCCTCTGAGTTACTCCAGCACTCTGTGAAACGTCACCTATCCATGTCCTCCAGAGATGTTGCCTGACCCACTGAGTTACTCCAGCACTCTGTGAAACATCACCTATCCATGTTCTCCAGAGATGCTGCCTGACCCTCTGAGTTACTCCAGCGCTCTGTGAAACGTCACCTATCCATGTCCTCCAGAGATGCTGCCTGACCCGCTGAGTTACTCCAGCACTTTGTGTCTTTGACTGAAGTCGGGAGTCCTTGCTAACACGCAATGATCCTCCTGTATTCACTGTCCATGTTGTGTCGTTTCCAGAAACACAATCCCAGCTCCACAGCCTGTCCGTGTGAAGCCTCCACCTCTCCATCATGCTATGAGCATGTCAGGAGGAATTGTAACCTTGTGAAATCGGAATTGCTCCTGATACCTCGACCAATTTATTTATCTTGTGGCTCCTGCATGAGTTTGTAAACCGTTGCAAAGCCCGTGAATCACTCGGCTTCTTTATCCAGCTGCGCCTAGCTTTGGCTGATAACATTAAGCCTTTGATATATGCACTTGATTTCCCAAATTGACACATATCCTCTCAACAACACCCCTTGGGTGCAGGCAAACTCAATATCCACTAGGTGTTCAAACTGTCAAGAAAAGGCTGAACTACTTCATTTAAAAACAAAAAGCAAAGAATCTTTCTTAAAAATCCTTTTTACTCTGCTTTCTCAGTCCCCTGTGCTGGATGCTGGCACAATTAGCTTGATCATCTGATTATGGTCTGAGAATCAAATCTAAAAATCCTTGGCCCTTCGTTGACAAATATTTAGATCAAGACTCACCCCTTACATGCCCACGTTGCTGAATGGAGAGGCGGAACCAAAGGGTTCTTAGTCACAATCTCCTGGGAATATCCATTGCCGTTAAGTCCTTTTATTATGAGGGCCTACTTAAAACACTAAAGTGAAAATCAGCTCAAAGCTGCATAAGTGGAAGATGGTGCAGCATATTAATCCTTCAGCATGTGACTCGGTAACTAATAAGCCTGGAGAAGGGTCCCGACCCAAAACGTCACCTATCCATGTTCTCCAGAGATGCTGCCTGACCCGCTGAGTTACTCCAGCACTCTGTGAAACGTCACCTGTCCATGTTCTCCAGAGATGCTGCCTGACCCGCTGAATTACTCCAGCACTCTGTGAAACGTCACCTATCCCTGTTCCCCAGAGATGCTGCCCAACCCGCTGAGTTGCTCCAGCATTTTGTGTCTGTCTTTGGTATAAACCAGCATCCGTGGTTCCTTTCTATTAAACTAATAAGTCACTGAGTAAATCCTGACTCTTACTACAGATGTTAAGTTTTGTTGAACCTACACAGCCTACAACCTTGCGAATGTCAAAAGGTCTCCTGCACATATGGTTTTCGGAGACTCTAGCTCTGCTGAGATAGTTTCTATGAATTTGTGGCTCAGATTTATTCCAGACCGATGTTCTAACACTTCAGTCTCCCTGCAGCATCTACAGAAACCGCGCTCCCCTCCATTCTTCTGTTTGTGACCTCTCTTTAAGGTAGTTATGAGTTTTAAGATACTTTCTCCTTGAGTGCTACAATCGTGGTTTATGACACAAGAGTGCAGCTGTTTCCTCCAGAAGCATTTTTACAGTAATAAAGGGAATATCTGTTTAAATTGAGAATACAAATCACATGCATCCAGCACTGCTTACAATGGTTCAATCACGGAACACAAATTGCCTTTACGGCAGATGTGTAGAAAGGGCATGAATGATCTCGTACAGATGCCACTTTGAATTCAAAACCCCGAGTTTCTGCAAATTTCTCGTTCCATTTCCAAATGGGGAAACTACTTTCCTGATCAAATGTTATGAATTCAAAGCATATATGGAAATCGGATAGTTACATCTCCTTAGAGAAACAACTGTACTGAAGACATTATTGGTTCATTTTAGGCATGTTATTTACCTCTAGAGACGTTTGCTCAATGGTATTAGACCCCTCCAACTGAGAACACAAGAAAAAAAACAAGACCTGCTGGGTCACTTAATTTTCTATATTTTTAAACCTATCCCTAATTATTTTTACTGCACAAAGTTTTTCATTATTAATGGTACTCTGTATTTTGCAGTAACAGTTGCAACTGATATCCATTTCATAACACATTTTATTGATTATAATGTTAAATTCCCATTAGCTTATTCCATTCACATTGAGGGAAAAAAAAAATTATACTTGTGTTTAATTCTCTACCCAGGCATTTGGATTTAAATGGGAAACATTTGACATCCAGTTGGATTTAATCACCCTGCACAAATAAAACCAGGAACTTCTGAACAAGTGTTTCTTCCGCAGTTAATAATGCAAAACCATAACAATATCTGAAGGAACTTCAGAGGCAGGTGATTCAATGTTCAGAATCTGTTCCATGCTGGGGTTTTTTTAATATTCAGGAAGGGCATCCATTTATACTGCTTTTCTTCATTAGTTATCGGACGTTAACATAGACTGGTTTATGGATTCAATTGTGTGGGGCTTGTTTTTATGTGCCATAAAGATGAAATGGAAGTGTAAAATCAGTCGCAAAATGTGGTCCAACGACGACTTGGAATCACATACACCTGTGCTCACATGCAAGGATGCCTGCCTGTAGCAAAGATGCCAATGTGCGCATTTGAGATTGCAGCTGCATGGGTCCCAGATGTGTAAGCAGGAGGCAGATTGTGTAGGAAGGAACTGCAGATGCTGGTTTACACCGAAGATACAAAAAGCTGCAGTAACTCAGTGGGACAGGCAGCATCATTGGGTATATATACACACACATACATATATATATATATATATATATATATATATGTTTCCAATGCTGGGGAAGTCCAGAATCAGGGGTCACAGTTTATGAATAAGGGGTAGGCCATTTAGGACTGAGATGAGGAAAAACCTCTTCACCCAGAGTTGTGAATCTGTGGAATTCTCTGCCAGAGAAGGCAGTGTAGGCCAATTCACTGGATGTTTTCAAGAGTTAGATTTAGCTCTTAAGGCTAAAGGAATCAAGGAATATGGGGAAAAAACAGGAATGGGGAACTGATTTCAGATGATCAGCCATGATCATATTGAATGGCGGTGCTGGCTTGAAGGGCCGAATGGCATACTCCTGCACCTATTTTCTATGTTTATATATATATAGATAGATAGATAGATATACATCATCGCCATTCAATATGATCAAGGCTAATCATCCGAAATCAGTACCCCGTTCCTGTTTTTTCCCAATATCCCTTGATTTCTTTAGCCCTAAGAGCTAAATCTCTCTCTTGAAAACATCCAGTGAATTGGCCTCCACTGCCTTCTGTGGCAGAGAACTCCACAGATTCACAACTCTCTGGCTGGAAAAGTTTTTCCTCGTCTCAGTCCTAAATGGCCTGCCCCTTATTCATAAACTGTCACCCCTGGTTCTGGACTCCCCCAACATCGAGAACATTTTTCCTGCATCTAGCCTGTCCAATCCCTTAATAATTTTATATGTTTGTATCAGATCCTTATGTATATATATATAAAATAGCAGACTCATAAATAGACACTAACAGTTCAAAAATGTTTTCACTGATTTTAGACATTAATATGCACTGGCTTATGTTCTTGACAAGTACTTGTAGTGCCTATGCGGTGTGATTTTGAACAGACACCGCCTGCAGAGCACAGCCAAAGTCTGTTCCAAAATTATTGGACTCCCTGTCAGAGCCCTGTCTCTCCACCCTCTGCGACCAGCAGATGCTAAGGTCAGCTGGCAGGGTTTTACAGGACCCCTCACACGTCCTGTTCTCTGCGTTTGAGTGGCTCCCCTCAGGACGGACGCCGGCTTCACTGCCCAGGCTGCAGGACACAGCAGAGAAGGGCAACCTTTGTCCCCAAGGCTGTTCAGCTCCTCAACTCCCAACCACTCCTGTCCCATTACTCACCGTACTAATCCCCCCCCCCGATAGTTTTTGTACCAGTCTACGTGCTTTTGTAAATTGCCCCACAGGGACAAATAAAGTGTTTTTGAACTTTGAACTTTGCATGGCGGTGTATAGTTCCAGCCGTGTATAGAAATAGTTCTGCACAGTACCCTGTGACAATGAGCGACATGCTCTGAGTCTAATAGTCCTAGGTTCTGGTGGCGATAAGTCTGGCTTCTTCGAGAATGATGGACAATTGTGCAGGCAAGGCAACAAGCAAGAGATCCATTACGGAGACACAAGGAACCGCAGATGCTGGAACCTTCCGCAAAACACAAAGTGCTGGAGGAACTCAGCGGGTCAGGCAGCATCTGTGGAGAGAATGGACATTTTAGATCGGGACCCTTCTTTGGTGAGATGGGGGAAAGTCCAAGTTATCTCTTGCCTCACAATGTAGCATTGGGAGACACGTAGAATGAAATATCCAGTCTGAAGAAGGGTCTCGACCCGAAACGTCACCCATTCCTTCTCTCCAGCGATGCTGCCTGTCCCGCTGAGTTACTCCAGCTTTTTGTGTCTACCTTCGGTTTAAATCAGCATCTGCAGTTCCTTCCTACACATTGGGAAACACATTGACACTTTGAATGGGTATGAGGTGACCTGGAAAGTTAACTTACCCCCACCACCAGAGTCGCTGGATAGGATTCTAGGCGGTGGAATTTCCTTATGCTTGTGTGAGTGGTTAAGGAACACATTCAGATATGTGATGTCAGCAGAGCACAACTGTTCAGAGCTTGGCAGCGAGTTATTTGTATTGTGTAATAACCCAATAGACCAGCGAAAATAGCAGCAGGCAGCAGATGTGTACGTCCTGTGTTCCATGTAATGTGGGCTCAGTCTCGATGACGGGAATCTGCTCCGCAGTCTCACCCTACCTGTCCAGCTCAAAGTGTTGAACTGATTGAAGAGCGTTCCCTAAAGCCACTACCCCTTCTTCAGTCAGACAGACGAGGAAGGCAGGTACAATGGTAGCGTTGAAGAGGCTTTAGTGTAGGCACATGGATATGCAGGGAATGGAGGGTTATGGATCGTGTGCAGGCAGATAAGAGTTGGTCTTGGCATCATGTTCAGCACTGACTTTGTGGGCCGAAGGGCCCGTTCTTGTGCTGCGCTGTCCTATGAAGGGGAAAGGCAGAGGGAAGGGTGGTTTAGAGAAAGTGAACCATGCAGCAGAAAGCCACTGAATTGCTGGGGCCCCCAATAGTCATTCTGCACCTCTGCCATCTTTGTGCTGGCTTGCTCGTGGTCAGTGTGGGCCAATGCACACAACAGGAAGCCTTGGCCAAGCCATTCCCAGCACAAGATGAGTTGAGGGAACAACATGTTTTTTAGAAACTGTAGATGGTGTTGATTTTTAGGAACTGCACATGTTAGATTCTTGAGCAAAAGACATAAATTGCTGGAGTAACTCAGCGGGTCAGGCAGCATCTCTGGAGAACATGGATAGGTGATGTTTCAGGTCAGGACCCTTCTTCATACTGATTGTAGTGGGGGGCGGGGAACTGGGGGGGAGGGAAAGCTGGAAAGGCGTGGGGGGGGGGGGGGGGGGTGTCGGGACAGAGCCTGGCAAGTAAAAGGTGAACAGGTAGGTCTGAAGTAGGGTCTCGACCCAAAACGTCACCTATTCTTTTTCTCCAGAGATGCCGCCTGACCCGCTGAGTTACCCCAGCTTTTTGTGTCTATCTTCAGTTTCAACCGGCATCTTCCTACACGAGTGATAGGTGGATACAGGTGAGGGGGGTGGGGGGTGGACAAAAGCCAGAGATGCAAAGGAGACAAAAAGGCTTTGAGAGAGGTGTGAAGATGTGTGAAGATTTTTTGCCCATTTCTTGAAGTGAAGACAAACCAGGAAAACTGGGTCTATCTTTTAATGAATCTCACGAATCCAGAAATTTACATCAAAGACCGAAACTCAGGGTGTTTCATATTGCCGACAAGTTGCAGGAGTTATTAGGCTTTGACTATTCTGTAGAAGCTGTGAGGAAGGTGAGTTACTAAGGCAAGTACTAGACTCCGGCAAGAACTGAAGTGATAAGCGTTTTCGCAACACCATCTGTAAATAATCAGAAGAAACCAGTGCTTTCAGAGGTAGAGGTTTTATTGCGTAAAACACGGGATAAAACTCTACTGGTTCAAAGACATCTTGCTTCTAACAGCAGAAGAAAAAAAAAAGTCATCGCTGAAAAACAACTTTTATACTTCTATACCAGAATAAAGTTCTGTCAACTGATGTATAATAAATAATGACCAAGAATAAACTTTAAATACAAAGTCATCTACTTGTTACAAGCAAGGCAACAAAATCCTCTACTCTATTGATCTCAGATCTTCTCCAAGATAACAAACTCCTTCATTTAGGAATGTAGACAATATCATGACCAGTTTCACACACTACAGAAGTACAGAGAAATGTTGACATGTTTTAGATTTGTGAAGCATGGAGTTATTCAGAATCTGACAATGCATCACTGCTGCTGTCACTTGCTCCTATTACAAGTTACAAATGTTCTGGGAAGGTCTACGTCAGAGGGAGGGGGAAGAAAAAGCAGGACAGTAGCACCTGACTAAATGGAATCAACACACACACATACACACACACACACACACACACGTCACAGAAAGGGAGATGGTTTTCCAGTGTCATACGCGATTATTATTGCCTGTCATCTGAAATACTGAAAGACACAGAAGAATACTGAAATATTTCAAAAAAAGTGCTAGTTCGCTACGGTACTGTAGGCACACACATACGCACACACACACACACACACACACACTCACACACAGACACACACGCTCTCACACACATCCCCACTCACACACACACTCACACGTACACGAAAGCAAGCGACTGACACAGTCACCAAACACGGTAGTGCAGTTAATATCCTAAAGCTTACTACAGTCGTTCTGAAATGTTTTAATAACATCTCGATCCCATATTGGGATCTTTAGAAACAGTTGCATTAAGATTATCATCTGGGTTTAAGTAAGGCAGTGAGAACTATTACTAACAAAAATAAAAAATAAACCATAAAACCAGCTTGCTATATGCCAGGTCGGGTGTTGAGTTAGTGAACCCCCATCTCACCCACTGTTGGTATGGCCATAGCCAGCATATGCACTCTCAGCCTGAGATTTCATCATCCTCTCAGGTTAGTACTAAGCTTATTTGTTTTTAACTATTATTTACACAAATTATAGCTTGCAGTTTCTGATTATTACCGTAAACCGCGTTAGGCAGAGCAGAGGTGTTAAGGCCCACAGTGATATTTTTTCTCTGCTCTCTGCAGCCTACATGACTTCTAAAGTCAGACTCCTCTCCAGAATACACCGACCCCTGGACAACTGTTGGGAGATGAAGCACCTCTTTTGCTGTTGACGAAGGCAATGAGATTAAAAGTCTATAAGCTTACTTGATGTCTATTCTCGTGGTGACACTTTGGTGCTTATAAACCTTCTCAAAAGTGTTGTTTTTTTTCTCCCCCTCTAAGTCAACTTAATAATCGCATCATTTGCATCAAGAGCTTTGTCCATCGCCGTGAAAATTAAACTCTGCGGATTCCGAAATGTACAAAAGCTAAAATTCATTTAAAACAAAAACGACACCGAATTCCATAGTTTCTGTTGTACAAAAACAAGGGAGAAAGACCAACACGCTGACAAGTGTTTCTTAATACATACAGAGCAGGAAATAGTGGATGAATTGGCTTCCTCAACTTGTTCTCCAGGAGAAACTCCTGCCCTGTGCCTTCCACACTTGAAACCATGAACGAATGTTCGCTCACGGGAATTGTATTCAAGTAACGAGCTGGATAATTCTCTCGCCCACTTCTCTATTCTCTATTCTCTATTCCACTTACTACCAGTGCCCTCTATCGTCAGAGCCAACACGCTCCAAGGCTCAGTGACCTCCCCTCCCCTTCCCCTCCTCTCCTCTCTGTGATTTCACTGTTGAAAAACTACTTCTCCACAGAAGAAAATTACTTCAAGTCAAAGAGAATACGTTTTTTTTCCTCCCTCCCCCCTCCCCCCACACACAACTTTGCAAACTGACAACAAAAAATAAAAGACCAACAGGTCTCCACCTCTTTGATACATTTGGCTGTGAATCGGGAGACGAGATGAACATGTTAATAAATTGGGTCCCACTTCAGCATCGGTCTGTCTTCAGCGTAGGTACCACAGCCCCTGGTCCATGGGGCGTCTAGGATTTCTCCTACACTGCTGCAGCGACACCACTTGCATTGATTTTGCTTCTCTCTCTCAGCTCCAGTCAGACTGGCACCATGCCGTCGCCAAACACACATCCCATTACCCATGCAAAGCCAATGGCAGCAGATGGGTTGGGGGGGGGTCGTGTTATAAAGGTGTTTTCACAACACCCCCCCCCCTCTCCCATCTTCAAGGCAACACTACTAAATCGCCCAGACCCTATCACATTTCTGTTAAGAGCAATCGTTTCGGACAGACACCACTTTAAACTTTCAAACGGCCTGTTTGTAAGTAACTAGCGACCTCCTCCCACCTTTTACAACCACTTTAGTTTCCCACCTGTGATGTTTTGAAATACTTGTTGCTAGGTAACAGTTTTGCTGTCTCTTGGCATAAGTGGACATCTCACACAATCTCCATCACAATACTGGTATATATATATATATATATATATATATATATATATATATATAAATTAAAAACAGTCCACGAGTTCTTTCCTTGGAATTCCACAAACACTTGTTCATTCTGACTGCATCTCAAAACAAAAAGCTCGGTAAAAAACGTATATTGCGGGTATTTGTCTTGTTCCACTGCATTAGTCTTGGTCCTGATTGGTTTCCACCGGCAGTTCACTGGAGCTCCCTGTGTTCACACCACTTGTTTCTTCTGAAACCCCAGCAGCTTCCGTTTCAACTCTTGACCGTTTGAACCTGCGGTCTGGATACTGGCTGTTGTCAAAAGGCATTCGGTGCACGCACAGCACATGTGTCTTCAGATTACCCTTCTGGGAGGCACTGTAGGGGCAATATCTGCACTGGAACGGCCGGTTACCTGGGGAGAGGGCAGAGACAGGCGTCATAGAAAAATAGAACATAGAAAAGTAGGTGCAGGAGTAGGCTATTCGGCCCTTTGAGCCAGCACTGCCATTCAATATGATCATGGCCTATCATCCAAAATCAGTACCCCATTCCTGCTTTCTCCCCGTAATCCCTTGATTCCGTTAGCCCCAAGAGCTAAATCTAACTCTTGAAAACATCCAGTGAATTGGCCTCCACTGCCTTCTGTGGCAGATAATTCCACAGATTCACAACTCTCAGGGTGAAGATGTTTTTCCTCATCTCAGCCCTAAGTGGCCTTCCCTTTATTGTTAAACTGTGACCCCTGGTTCTGGACTCCCCCAACATTGGGAACATTTTTCCGGCATCTAGCCTGTCCAATCCTTTCAGAATTTTATATGTTTCTATAAGATCCCCTCTCATCCTTCTAAATTCCAGTGACGTTGGACCTCCCCGTCCTTCACACCAACATTCAAAGAGTCTCATGATCAGCTGTACTGAAACAGAACAATGAAATTGTTAAACTTGCAGCAGCACAAACAGCTTCATCAACACAGTACTCAAGGAGTGTTTTATTGTCATTTATGAGGAAGGATGTGCTGGCTCTGGAGACGGTCCGGAGGAGGTTTACAGGGAATGATCTCAGGAATGAGTGCGTACATGATGAGTGGGTCAGCATATGATCAGCGTTTGACAGCACTGGGCCTGTACTCGCTGGAGTTTAGAAGGTTGAGGGGGGACCTCATTGAAACTTACAGAACAGTGAAAGGCAGAGATAGAGTGGATGTGGAGAGGATGTTCCCACTGGTGGGAAAGTCTAGGGCCAGAGGTCACAGCCTCAGAATTAAAGGCCGCTCTTTCAGAAAGGTGAGGAGGAAGTTCTTTAGTCCGAGGGTAGTTAATCTGTGGAACTCATTGCCACAGAGGGCTGTGGAGGCCGTCAGTGGATATTTTTAAGGCAGAGATAGACAAATACTTCATTAGAACAGGTGTCAAGGGTTATGGGGAGAAGGCGTCAAGGGTTATGGCGAAAATGAGATTAGGAGGCAGAGATCAGCCATGATTGAATGGCGGAGTAGATGCGATGGGCCGAAAGGCCTAATACCACTCCTATAACTTGTGAAGTTGGGAATATGTTCCAGATAGAACAATGACATTCTTACTTGCAGCAGCACAACAGAAGATGTAAACATAGTGCACTGTAAACAATATAATAAATGAGAAAAAGTTAATTGTGTGTATATTATATATATATATATATACAAGATAAACACAAGAAAATGGAGTAACTCAGCGGGTCAGACAGCATCTCGGAGAAAAGGATTAGGTGACATTTCGGATCGAGACCCTTCTTCAGACTGAGAGTCAGGGGAAAGGGAAATTACATATATATATTCCATATTCCATATATCACATATATATATATATATATATATATATATATATATATATATATATATATTACATGTACATGCATCTGCAGTTATTTTCTTACACAACCTGTTGCTCCACTGCGATTTCTCCTCAAGGTATGTCCACTTTGAAGAAGTTCTCCTCCTCTATATATATGTGTGTGTGTGTGTGTGTGTGTGTGTGTGTGTGTGTGTGTGTGTGTGCGCATACATACACATAAAATCAAACAAACAATAATAGTTTCTATAACCCTGATCCATACATGATACAATTAAAATAATTTCAATAAATAACAAGCCCAATATAACGCAACGACCCCACAAACAATGCCCAACGTCCTTGGTGATGGGAAGGTCCATGTCAAGCATGCCATGGTGTAAAGAGCTGGTTCAAGTCCAGGGGAGTTTGCTGTACAGTGCTGTCCCCCAAGAACCTGCCTCCTGCATGAACCAGCAATGTGCCACACCTGAGAGTAACTAACACTACTCTGAATGCAGTTCCCAGTCGACCCTCACTGGCTTTGCATTGCTTCTAATCTTGCTTCTTGTTACAAAGCCACGTGCAAATATAGGAATGTGAGCCCTAAGAGCGGAGACAATCCTCTAACACTTGTGAAAGATGTACACTGAACAAAAAGAACATCGAACAGTACAGAACGAAGGTATACAGAATATAGACACAAAATGCAGGAGTGACTCAGTCTGAAGAAGGGTCTTGACCGAAATGTCACCAATTCCTTCTCTCCAGAGATGCTGCCTGTCCCGCTGAGTTACTCCAGCATTTTGTGTCTACCTTCAATTTAAACCAGCATCTGCAGTTCCTTCCTACACATAGAACAGCACTGCACATGAACAGGCCCTTCGGCCCACAATGTCCATGCCAAACATGATGTCAATGTGAAACTAATTCATTATGCCTCCATTCCCCGTATAACCAGGTACCTATCCAAAAGCCCCTGAAATACCATGAGCCCATCTAAAGCCCCTGAAATACCATGGGCCCATCTAAAAGCCCCTGAAATACCATGGGGCCCATCTGAAAGCCTCGTAAATACCATGTGCCCATCTAAAAGCCTCTTAAATAAGATAACCGTTCATATTGTAAATTAATTCGGATTGCTCTTGTAAATATTATACATGTGAATATTCCACACACACACACTGCTTGTGAATATCACACACACACACACTGCTTTTACTTTACATTATCCTGCACCTTCATCTACGTTTAGTAAGATCTGTGCTAAAACTTGCTAAACTGCCAAAATAAACAGAGTTGCTGCATATTCTATTGAGATCTAACGCTGTGCTTTCACCAAGAGTTATGGGCTGTGGCAATATTCCTGTTTTTATGGTCTGTACTGCCCGGATTTAACCTTTTGTCTTCCTCGTAAACAGCATTCAGTAAAATCAATGGATTTGTAGCTAATGGATTCAATGTAAAAATAATGGAGGTATGAGGCCAGATGTGAGTGATGGCTATCAAAGATTATATTTACACGCCATTTGTTTTTGAACCCTGAGCACTGTTAGGTAGACGATATTCCTGCAGCACGCTCCAGTGTAACTGGAGGCACCAACCAACCTTAGCTTGTCACATCCGTTTTATGGAGAAAAATATTATGCCAACAATTTACTGCGTGTGCAGTACTTCAAAGCCAAAATCATATTTATTGAACAGTGGACACGTTAATGATGTAAGACAGAATGTCCAATATTTGGAGAATGCTTTCCCTTCGGAGTGAACTCTCCCGATATACGAGGGCAACAAACGTCACTGTTCCACCCAGAAACTTGCCACTGACACTGCTCACTGCAAGCAGACTATTTTATGTCGATCATATTTTTTAATTGTGTAAAAAATTCTAAAACTCCTTTCTAACAAACTAAAAGAAAGAAAGAAAGAAAATAAATAAATAAATGCAAGTTAAGATTTTGAAGTGGCTTTTCCTTTAATGTTCCGGAGGGCTGTTGAGCTGAGTGAAAGGAGCCGCTTTGAAATACAGAGTAAAGTTGTCTTTTCCTTGCATTATTCTATAAGAGGCTGCGCAAAATGAGAGGTGTCAGAGTTAGCTGTGTTTCTCTGTGGCGTGATCCCAAAACCCTGGCTGAGAAACGACAGATGTCTGCAACTAGATGCAGCAATGCATGTTAAAGTCTCAGACTAATCCACCGACTCCACTGCGGTTATCTGAACCAAAAGAAATGGAGTGCTCCCTGCACTGTACAGAACGCTGCAGTCTACCGATACTACCCAGTCTAACCAGCCACCTCTCCACCCTCCCCCCACCACCCACAGATTCCACAGACACCCTCACGCCTCGACAAAATACACACACCCTCCCCTCCACATGTCCTGAAATGCTGCAGGCAAAATATAACTTCTACACAGAACACTGGAACAAGGCACGAACGCAAGGAGTAAAGTAAAATGCCTGGACTTTGTCGAGTGGGTGCACAGGAACTCCAGCCAAGGATGGCCCCGATACTCCACTCTCCTGCTCCGAAACTTTTCACTGTAGCTCGGGATATGGGGGAAAAAGCAGGAACGGGGTACTGATTCTGAATGATCAGCCAGGATCACGTTGAATGGCGGCGCTGGCTCGAAAATGCCGAATGGCCTTCTCCTGCACCTGTTTTCTATGTTTCTCTGGTACATGTGACAATAAACTAAACTGAAACTGCCTCTCAGGCAATCCTCAATGTCATCAGAAAGGGAATCAGACACCATGAACCAGTCATCAGACACCATGAACCAGTCATCAGACACCATGAACCAGTCATCAAACGCTGGGTTCTGTCATCACAACGCCCCCCTGCTGTTGCCTCCTGCACTGTGTAAAGGATCGGCATTGGCTTTGGTCAGGTGAAGAGCTGCCACTGTTTGCTAAGGTGTTTGGGGAGCCTCAGTTCACATTAGTTTATTGTCACGTGTACCGAGGTACAGTGAAAAGCTTTTGTTGCGTGCTATCCAGTCAGCGGAAAGACAACACATGATTACAATCGAGCCATTTACAGTGCAATGATACATGATAAGGGAATAACGTTTAGTGCAAGGTAAAGCCAGTAAAGGCCGATCAAGGATAGTCCGAGGGTTACCAATGAGGTAGATGGTAGTTCAGCACTGCTCTCTGGTTGTGGTAGGATGGTTCATTTGCCTGATAACAGCTGGGAAGAAACTGTCCCTGAATCTGAAGAAGGGTCTCGACCCGAAACGTCACCCATTCCTTCTCTCCCGAGATGCTGCCCGACCTGCTGGGTTACTCCAGCATTTTGTGAATAAATACCTTCGATTTGTACCAGCATCTGCAGTTATTTTCTTACACTGAATCTGGTGGGTGTGCGTTTTCACACTTCTGGTACCTCTTGCCCGATGGGAGAGGGGAGAAGAGGGAGTGGCCAGGGTGGCTGTGTGATCACAGTGTGTTTTATTTTAATGCGTCTTATCCGTCATCCATTCGGGTTTCCCTCCCTCTACCCTTGTGCTGACAAATGGGAGCGGTGTAAGTGAATGAGGAAGAATCACAGTGTGAGCCGCCACCCCTCCCCTCCCCTCCCCTCCCCTCCTCTCCGTGGCATGTAGACCATTGACCTTGTGAACCTCCCCCTCCTACAAGCCTTGTAGAGGAAGAGCGAGGACATGAAGTCACACAGTTCCCCGTGCCAAGAGTTCAAACAGCTGTGAAGCTGGGTGTTTGCAGAACACATTCATAAAAGCAAAACAACCCTCTGCATTTGCCCCGTGGCACAGCCGAGAATGATGTAGTTCCTCCAGGCTAAAAGAACAAGAGCAGACAGAGAGAAGTATTACCACTTTTCCCTAAAACTTACCACAACTACCTTTTGTGAAACCGCATGACTGGGCCTTGCACAATTTCCCCAGTGTGTGTCTCAGGCTACTCTTGGCAAAAAGTCAGAATGACTGTTATATAAATTGCATCTGATGCCAACACAGCCATCTGTGAGTGGAAGCTGCTTTACCCATGTAACGCCGCTCTCTCTCTCTCTCTCTCTCTCTCTCCCAGAAAAAAATAGTGATTAATTTGCAGAATGTTAGTGATTTGCTTATATATTACTGTAACTGCTCATCAGCACAAGGCAAATTCCCCACACTGTGAGGAACGGCAGTCAACTCCAGCACATTTCCACAACACCTGACAGGCTCAACATCCACTAATGGCTTGCAGCTGCATACAAACAGTAATTCTATCTTCAGGATAGCACGGAGAAACTATTGAGGAGCAGAAAAAACCCCACAGCAGCAGGCTTTAGTCCGTTTTATAGACTCAGCTGCAGATCAAAACGGGTTTAACCCGTTGAGCACTGGAGCATTTGGCACACCTACACAACGGTTTGGTGCTGCTCTAGTGCGTGTGGTGGGGGGGAGGGAAGGGGAGGGGAGGGGAGGGGAGGAAAGGAGAGGGTGAAGGGAGGGGAGGGGAGGAGAGAGGAGAGGGGAGGGGAGGAGAAGAGAGGGGAGGAGAGGGGGAGGGTGAAGGGAGGGGAGGGGAGGAGAGAGGAGGGGAGGGGAGGAGAGGGGGAGGGTGAAGGGAGGGGAAGGGAGGAGAGAGGAGAGGGGAGGGGGAGGATGAAGGGAGGGGGAAGGGAGGGAGAAGGGAGGGGAGGGAAGGGGAGGAGAGGAGAGGGGGAGGGTGAAGGGAGGGGAGGGGAAGAGAGAGGAGAGGGGAGGGGAGGAGAGGGGGAGGGTGAAGGGAGGGGAGGGGAGGGGAGGAGAGAGGGACGGAGGGGAGGAGAGGAGAGGGGCGGAGGGGAGGGGAGGGGGAGGGTGAAGGGAGGGGAAGGGAGGGGAGGAGAGAGAAGGGGAGGGGGAGGGTGAAGGGAGGGGAGGGGAAGGGGAAAGGGAGGGGGAAGGGAGGGGAGGAGGAGGGTGAAGGGAGGGGAAGGGAGGAGAGGAGAGAGGAGGGGAGGGGAGAGGAGGGGAGGGGAGGAGAGGAGGGACGCAGCAACCTCGCACCCCCCCTCCCCACACAGGTATGTGTGAGATACCTCGTGACAATGCCATCCTTGTCAGTTGACATCTTGGTCAGGCAACAATACATTATTTTGCGTGATATTTTCATCCAAAATTAATTTCAGGAGCAGACCCTACTGCACCAGGAGTACGTTTGAAGATGAAATTATCAAGAGACGTCAAAGAAATGGGCTTTACTGAAAGGCCCAGCACTGTAGGGTGTGAGAAGTCTCGGCACGTCATTGAAAAATAAGACATCAGATTATTAAAATGCTCCTTCAATAAAACTGCAGAAGTTAAAACAATAAAATGCCTGACTCGAGCCATGGCTACGAACTAGTGCCGACCTCCTCTAGAAAGTGTTATTGCACAAATTAAGTATCAAATGGCAGGTCTAATTTTAGACTTTTCAAACCGGCGAAATGAATTTTTGTGGGATTGTTTGTGGCTGGTCAACTTTACCTTCCTATCTGCGGCATATAAACACCTTGACACCCAGCACGGAAATATACCTTTTATTTGTAATTGAAATGATAAATTATGAGAGCCTAGCGCACTATGTTTTCACTCAACATTTTACGCTGCTCCGAAGAGAGAGAAAGACGCAAAAAAAAGAAAAGCTGTAATCATTTTTTAAACTGAATCTTCATTAGATTCCATATTTTATTTATACCTGCAGCCTCCACATCAGAGCACATCCATTCAGTCGGTGAAAAAGCTGCTGGAAGAAATCTGCAGCAGCCCTGCTGGCCCTGTGGATTCAATACTTATAGCTCAGCTACCATCAGGCTGAAAGGCGTATTTGTCTCTTTTAATTGAAATCACTCCATTCTGAAAAGTCAGTGGCGAACTTTGGAGGTGGAGGGAGGAGGGGGGGGGGGGGGGGGGGGGTGGAGGGGAGGGGTAGGGGAAAGGGGGGGGAGGGGGGAGGAGTAAGGCTGAAAGGGGCCATTCCAAATAAGTCCCATTAATCAAAAAGCAGAGTCTAATGTAACTAATATTTTACAATTAGAGGAGACAAGATGGAGCTAAAAGCCATCTATCTCTCTTACACCATATGATCATCGATTCATAATCTGAAGATTGAGAGTCACAAGAAGATGCATTTACGAAAGGAGGGTGGGGGGGGGGGGGGTGGGGAGGGAGGGAGGAGGGGGAGGGGGGTGGAGAGGGAGATGGGGGAGGGGGGTGGAGAGGGAGGGAGGGATGTGGGGAGGGAGGAGGGGGGTGGGGAAGGAGGGAGGGAGGGGGGTGGGGAAGGAGGGAGGGGGGTGGGGAAGGAGGAGGAGGAGGAAAGGAGGGGGAGGAGGGAAGGAGGGAGTGAGGGAGTGAGGGAGGGAGGGGGGGGGGGAGGTTGGGGCTCCCGTGCACGAGATAATGAACAGGATGAGAAACAACGTCTGTGAAGTCTGTGTAAAGATGACACAGTGCATGAATGGTGACAGATGACACACAGATGAGTGCAGATACCTGACAGACAGCGAGTGATGACTGCAGTCCTTTCCTACCATTATGATCCTCAATTATCCCAGTGGGGCAGGGAAGAGTGGTAGTGTCGTCACACACACACACACACACACACACACACACACACACACACGCACACACACACACACACACACACACACACACACACACACACACACACACACAGGCAGGCAGGAGCAATGTGCAGTTGTGCCGGGCCGTTTGCGACGAAACACTTTTTCACAATTTTATCACTGCTACATTTGGGTCAGTGGTTTGAATGTCAGTATTCGTGATCGGTGCCAAGAAAAGTAGGTGCAGTACTCTGTATTGCTGCCCCCGTACACCACTCTCACTGCAGAGATGGCTCTCCTTTCCCTCACACTGCCATCTGCAGGGCTGCAAACCCCATCACTTCATTCTGCACACCTCCCCTTTGCTCCTCGGGATCACATGCGAGTCTCACACAGACAGTCTTTTCCCACACAATTTAATCTGCTCGCTGCGCTTTAAGGCAGGAGGATGAGGGGTGATCTCACAGAGCTGTACAGAATCATAAGAGGAGTAGACGGGAACATAGGAAATAGGTGCAGGAGTAGGCCATTCGGCCCCTTCCAGCCAGCACCGCCATTCAATATGATCATGACTGATCATCCAGAATCAGTACCCCCCCGTTCTTGCTTTCACCCCATATCCCTTGATTCCGTTAGGCCTGACAGCTATATCTAACTCTCTCTTGAATACATCAGGTAGGGTCTCTTGGACAGGTTCTCTTGCCCAGAGTAGGTGAATCGAAGGCCCAAATGGCCTCCTCCTGCACGTATTGTCTATTGTCTATAATCGAGGACCAGAGGACACAGGTTTAAGATGCGGGGTGAAAGATTTAATAGGAACCTGAGGAGTAACTTTTTCACGCAGAGGGTGGTGGGTGTATGGAATGAGCTGCCAGAGGTGGTGGAGGTACTATTGCAATGTTTAAGAAACATTTGGACAGCTACATGGATAGGACAGGTTTAGAGGGACATGGGCCAAATGCAGGCAGGTGGGACTAATGTAGATGGGACTTCTGGTTGGTGTGTGCAAGTCAGGCTAAAGGGCCTGTTTTCACTCTGTATCACTCTATGATTCTATGAAAGGAAAGAGTGCTGGGTTTACAAGAGTATAAATGGGGGTGGGGATGGATGGCTCACTGCCCTCTCCCTCCCTTCCTCCTCCCACACACACTCAAACAAAAGCAAATTGGC
Source organism: Rhinoraja longicauda (assembly GCF_053455715.1). Lineage (NCBI taxonomy): Eukaryota > Metazoa > Chordata > Chondrichthyes > Rajiformes > Arhynchobatidae > Rhinoraja > Rhinoraja longicauda. Next base: position 11,358,023 of record NC_135958.1, on the reverse strand, counting down.
AAGAGCTCGTGAAAAGAGGCCAATGCTGGAAGGAGGAGATAGGTGTTGGGAGATGGTGAGGGTGAGAAAGGAAGGGAATATCAGAGCTTTGTAGGTTCAAAGGTTTCAAAGGTCTTTTATTGTCACGTGTACCAATTAAGGTGTAATGATATGCGAATTAGAGGCAGGAAACGTGTTCCCAATGTAGGGGGAGTCCAGAACAAGGGGCCGCAGTTTAAGAATAAGGGGTAGGCCATTTAGAACTGAGATGAGGAAAAACGTTTTCAGTCAGAGAGTTGTAAATCTGTGGAATTCTCTGCCCCAGAAGGCAGTGGAGGCCAATTCTCTGAATGCATTCAAGAGAGAGTGGGATAGAGCTCTTAAGGATAGTGGAGTCAGGGGGTATGGGGAGAAGGCAGGAACGGGGTACTGATTGAGAATGATTGGTGGGCCGAAAAGGCCTGTTTCCGGCTGTATATATGTGATATGATATGATATGATATTGAATGGCGGTGCTGGCTCGAAGGGCCGAATGGCCTCCTCCTGCACCTATTGTCAATTGTCTATTGTCTATTGAATTATCATGCAGCCATACGGAAAAAGACACACAACTACATAAAAGTTAACATAAACATCCACCAAAGCGGAGTCCCCATGTTCCCCACTGTGATGGAAGGCAAAGAAGACCAATCTCGTCCCTCTTTATTTCTCGGGGCGATCAAAGCTCCTGCAGCCGGCGGTCGAAGCTCCCGCACTGGGGCGATCGAAACTTCCGCGTCGGGGCGACCGAAACCCCCGTGGCTTGGAGTTCCCGATGTCGGTCTCTGACTGGAGACCGCGGGTTCTGTGATGCAAGTCCGCAAGCACCCACGGTTGGAGCACCAAGGTCGATCCCTGGCAGAGGGATCGCGGGCTCCGTGATGTTAACCCGTAGGCACCCACGGTGCAGCTCTCAAAAGTGGGTCTCCAGCAAAGGCCGCCAACTCCTCGATGTTAGGCCGCAGTGCGGACGGAGATACGATACGGAAAAAAAATCGCATCTCCGTCGAGGTAAGAGATTAGAAAAAGTTTCCCCCAAACCCCCCCCACATAAAACAAGATAAAGAACACTAAAACATACATTTAACACATACTAAAAAACACAAAGAAGGAAAGGACAGGCAGCCTGTTGGCGAGGCAGCCATTGCTGGCACCACCCGGCTCTGACCGGTTGTTGCTATTGTTGTAGTAGCTCCACAACATGCCTGAAGTGGAGGAGGCCACCAGCCGGGAGACCTGGGTTCTCAAGATGGAACCAACTGAAGAATGAGTGACGTTCCCCCAAAACTCGTTACAATCTGCCCTCACATCGTCATGATGTTCTCAACACCGCAATGCAGCAGTGACTTGACAGTGGAGGAGGTATCTCATCATCTACAGTCTGAGAGCAGAACCTTGATGGAGGAACGGAACAGCCAGAGAGGACAACCTGGGGGCAGGAGGACTTTGGCCTTTCTTCTCCATTGAGTGTCCTAAGGCTCTGTTAGTTCAGGGACCCTCCCTCCAGATGCTGTCGCCAGAGAGGCCATGTTGTTATCACGAGTCTCTCTGCCATAGATTTACCTCTTCTATGCACTGGTTGGCAAGTAGTTGCTAGTCTGTGTTAGGATATCAGACGGAACCTCTGGAACCATTAAGGTTGATGGTTTTGACTGTGCCTTGTGTTGCTTTCTTGCACCCCACACATAACTCTCTCTCCTCCTCTTCCTACGCCCATCAGACTGTGAAACTTGAAATGCTACAGGTGAGGCAAAAGTGCCTCATTATAAGGGATGAACATTATGGAGTCTGCACGTTCTCCCCGTGACCGTGTGGATTTCCTCCGGGTGCTCCGGTCGGTTTCTTTCCACATTCCAAAGACGTACAGGTTTGTTGGTTACTTGGCTTCTGTAAATTGACCCTTGGTGTGAAGGGAGTGGATGAGAAAGTGGGATAACGTAGACCTAGTGTGAACGGGTGATCGATGGTTGGCATGGAATCAGTGGGCCGAAGGGCCTTTTTCCGTGCTGGTTCTCTAAACTGAAACTAAAATATACCAATGGAAACAGCACATTAGGTCATCCAGAGTTTAATCGCTGCTTGTTCAGGGATTTTGCAAATTGTAAATTTTGGCTTCCAATGGAGAAACAAGCGATATGCCTGGATGTGCAACTGAGGGCAGGATCTGCAAACACCCATTGTCAATACTGTGCAGGTAGATGTTTGGTGAAGGCACATACATCTATCTACACATGTATTGAAGTCAGATCCATTCCATGCTACTCTTCATGAAAAGCACAACAACGTGTAAAACCACTACATGTTCACCCACTCTAGATCCTCCCAAAACCTTCACAACATCTCAAAAACGTTTCACAGATCAATAACTATTTAGTAGCATTGTCTTTCTCTCAAATCGTGAGATCTACATTTGCCCGATAATTTTGAGAGGGTTTTTTTCTGCGAGTCTTGTTAAACACTGTTACTATCAGGCACAATGCTCACTGATGGAACCTGACACTAATGGAGTTAAAAAGACATTATTTTATGTCAGGATACAAATGTGAGGTGATGGAGCATGCCCTTAGATTTACCCATGGGTGATGGATGCCCTATACACTGCACTAATATACAAAAATACATAATAAAACATTTGCAACACATTTGAGATACTTCTTGTCCCTGACTGTGAGCAGGCAGGGTTGTCAAATACAGCGTCTCGCTGTGGAACGGCAAGCAGCTTCACAAATGGTCTGCAGGGCCATCTTGTGGGAGTACGAGAAACATCAGCTCCCTTGCAGTGAAAGACGACGGAATCATTGAGAATGTAGACAAGTTCATGCAGGGGTCACCATCTGTAGGGTTAATACTGTTTACACATAGTTGGAGTAAGGTCAATCACATACCTGGTACCAAATGTGTATCGTTTTCAGCATAAACGTTTAAGATTCGTCAAATATGTGTCCCCCGTTCCGTGGCCACATGGCAAACAAAGAACAAGGCTGTTTGGGAAGGCCGTATTATTAATCTACTTAAAATGATCCGTCCAATTAATTAGGATTAAGGAGATAAAAAAAACAAAGCATGTGCTGGGACTTGAGTCCGTCAGTCTAGACCAACAGAACACCACGCGACGAAAAGTCGGCAAGTAAAGAGTTTACGCAACAAAAATCGCAGCAAAATCTAGAAAAGGGGTTGAAATATCCAGCTAGGAAAATAAAGTTAAATAAACAAAAGGGAAGTTCTCAGACACAAGCTCTGGGAAAACATTAAGGTGGAGCCTCGCAGACTGGTATTATGGGGGAGTCTGCAATTGGTTTTATCTTCCAATAAAGTTACGATCTGAATTTAATTCATACTTTAAAGGGTGAAAGTGTAGCACTTTACCAAAGATGGTGCTTATTTATTTAGCATTAAAAAAATGTAAAATACAGAGTGCTGGAGGAACTCAGTGGGTCAAGGCAGCGTCTGTGGAGAGAATGGCCTAGTGACGTTTAGGGCTGGGACCCGTCTTCAGATTGATCACGGCAGAAAGATTCTGATCCTCCACAGAGGCTGCCTGACCCTCTGAGTTCTTCCAGCACTTCCTGTTTTGCTCAGGATTCCAGCATCTGCAGTTCCATGTGTCTCCATTATCGTCAAATGCAACAGGGTTTAAGATTGCTGCAAATAAAGTCTTGCACAGGTTCCTAATTCTTCCCCAGGCGCATTGATATTTGTCCTGTCTTATTCAGCCCAATCCCATGTAGGTCTGTGAGGTGGTATCGTCCACCCTAGCAACACTCCACCACAACTTCCAGTGGGTCATAGAAACATAGAAACATAGAAAATAGGTGCAGGAGTAGGCCATTCGGCCCTTCGAGCCTGCACCGCCATTCAATATGATCATGGCTGATCATCCAGCTCAGTAGCCTGTACCTGCCTTCTCTCCATACCACCTGATCCCTTTAGCAAAAAGGGCCACATCTAACTCCCTCTTAAATATAGCCAATTAACTGGCCTCAACTACCTTCTGTGGCAGAGAATTCCACAGACTCACCACTCTCTGTGTGAAGAAATGTTTTCTCATCTCGGTCCTAAAAGACTTCCCCCTTATCCTTAAGCTGTGACCCCTGGTTCTGGAGCTGTGACCCCTGGTTCTGGAATTCTGGGTCAATGGCTTCTTTGCTAATCATGCGTCGACTCTTCCCAAACAAGATGAAAGCAGGTGAGAGTGAGGGGGGGGGGGGAAGGTTTAAGGTGAGAGGGGGAAAGTTTAATGGAGATTTGGGGGGTAAATCTTTTTACACAGAGGGTGGTGGAGACCTGGAACGCATTGCCTGGGGTGGTGGTGGAGGCAGATACGATAGTGGTGTTTGTAGATAGGTAGATGGAAGTGCAGGGAATGGAGGTAGATGGGTGATATTCAGGCAGAGGAGATCAGTTCAACTTGGCATACGACACGACACAATAGAACTTTATTAATCAAAGGAGGGAAATTGATCTTGTTCAGCACCATGTGGGCCGAAGGGGCTGTTCCTGCACTGCGCTGTTTTATGTTTTATATTGTATGTTCTATGTAACAAAATTCACAACTGCGTGCTAGCTGGTCTTAACCAGAGTGTCAAAATCACCGTGACCGTCTGGGGACATGGTTACAACTGGTTGGCTGTCCCAGCTTATGATCGCTCCCTCGTGTTGCCAGAGGTTGCGGGGAGAAGGCAGGAGAATGGGGTTAGGAGAGAGAGAGAGAGATAGACCAGCCACGATTGAATGGCGGAGTAGACTTGATGGACCGAATGGCCTAATTCTTCTCCTGTCACTTATGACCTTGTGACCAGGTGGTCTCGGCTGGAAGTGTGTGGGATTGAATGGCCCCATTAAAGCAGGCAATGACTTAAGACCAGTTAGCATCCTGCAGCCGTGTAACCCCACCTCACTGAGATGTAAAGAGAAAAACGATGAGGGAATAATACAATATAGGGCAGCACGGTGGCACAGCGGTAGAGTTGCTGCCTCACAGCGCCAGTGACCCGGGTTCGATCCTGACTACAGGTGCTGTCTGTATGGAGTTTGTACGTTCTCCCTGTGACCTGCGTGGGTTTTCTCCAGGATCTCCAGTTTCCTCCCACACTCCAAAGACGTAGAGGTTTGTTGGCTAATTGGCTTGGTATAAGTGTAAAATTGTCCCTAGTTTGTGTAGGATATTGTTAATGTGCGGGGATCGCTGGTCGGCACGGACTCGGTGGGCCGAAGGGCCAGTTTCCGCGCTATATCTCTAAACTAAACTGAAGTCCTACAGTCTGAAGAAGGGTCCCGACCCGAAACGTCACCCACTCTCTTTTTCTTGAGATGCTGCCTGACCCGCTGAGTTACTCCAGCACTTTGCATCTATCTTCGACATATACCAGCATCTGCAGTTCCTTTCTACACATAAATAAAAACTTTGTTCACCTAGATGATAAATAGTGATAACAGGAGGACACAACCATTAAGAAACTATAATACATTTACTCATAGTCTTATGTTTGGCTTTTTGTGACACATTGCTTACACCCACCTATGCTCCAAACATTAATATTCTTTACTCTACGGTTCAAAGTTTTGCAGAATTATACAGAGAGTATCAGATAGCCGGAAGGGAGTTGCAAATAATAGGTTTTATATTTGTATTGTCTGCTTCAATGTGCATTTTTGCCATTTGAGGTGAAGGACAGTTTCGAGGGAGTACTTTTTGTTCAAAGTGCACTAGGTTTTTATATTATAATATTACAATAAATTACATTGGCTCTAAAGTGAAACAGCGTTGATCAGTGGAAATGTCCTCCCTGCTCTGGGCTGCACTGCTGATATTAATTATGGGAACACCCAGCGTGGTTTCATTGCACACAGAGGAAGCACAACACCAAACTCGCCTGTGGCCAGTCCCAAGACACCATGCCATAGACTGGGAGCACAGGATTCTCAGCTTGCAGTTCATTGCCTGGGGTCAGCCACCTTTGAAGCTGCCCGTGTACCGTATGTAATTGGTGTCACCGGGGCAAGAGAACCCTGGAGTAAAACTGCACAGTCACAACAACAATAGGGTGGAATAGTCTTCGCACCACCATAGTTATTCAACCAGACGCAACTAAATACAAGGCAGTTCTTCTCCAAGAAGCCCTTCTTGCTTAAGTCCATACTCCGCCACCTCCAGTTTAAATTCCATTTGGAATATTTTGGAGGACCAAGAACCAAGAATCTTTCTGCGGGAAAGAAAAACTCCACCCTGTGTGAAGCGAGAGCGATAGATGTAGAAATCTCTGCTCTTCCATGCACTTCTCTGCCAAAGCTGGACACTCGGCCTTAGTTATACAGGCAAGTGAGAATCTGTCATTTTGATATTATCATATCATATCATATATATACAGCCGGAAACAGGCCTTTTCGGCCCACCAAGTCCGTGCCGCCCAGCGATCCCCGCACATTAACACTATCCTACACCCACTAGGGACAATTTTTACATTTACCCAGCCAATTAACCTACATACCTGTACGTCTTTGGAGTGTGGGAGGAAACCGAAGATCTCGGAGAAAACCTACGCAGGTCACGGGGAGAAAGTACAAACTCCTTACAGTGCAGCACCCGTAGTCAGGATCGAACCTGAGTCTCCGGCGCTGCATTCGCTGTAAAGCAGCAACTCTACCGCTGCGCTACCGTGCCGCCAATATTGGCACAATTAAATAAATAAGTGGGTAGTAGAGCCGCTTCCTCACAGCGCCAGAGGCCTGGGTTCGAACCTGACTATGGCTGCTGTCTGTACGGAGTTTTACGTTCTCCCCGTGACCGTGTGGGTTTTACTCCGATTTCCTCCCACACTCCAAAGACACGTGTGGGTTTGTAGATTGTGTGGGAAGGAACTGCTGGTGCTGGTTTAAACCAAAGATTGACACAAAAAGCTGGAGTAACTCAGCGGGACAGGCAGCGTCTCTGGAGAGAAGGAACGGGTGACGTTGCGGGTCGAGACCATTCTTCAGAAGAAGGGGCTTGACCTGAAATTCAATCTGCCATTGAATCATGGCTGATCTATCTCTCCCTCCTAACCCCATTCTCCTGCCTTCTCCCCGTAGCCCCTGACACCCATACTAATAAATAACCTGTCAATCTCCGGCTTAAAAATACCCATTGACGACCTCTGCAGACTTCTGTTGCAACGAATTCCACAGATTCACCCCTCTGGCCAAAGAAATTCCTCCTCATCTCCTTCCTAAAGGAACTTTCTTTAATTCTGAGGCCGTGGCCTCTGGTCCTAGACTCTCCCACTAGTGGAAATATCCTCTACACATCCACTCTGTCCAGAAGAAAAAAGAAGAGGAAAAATCAGGCAACTTAGGCAGAATTCAGGCAACAAGAATGTTACATTAATGATCTGGATGATGGTGTGGCAAATTGGATTAGTAAATATGCAGATGATACTAAGATAGGTGGTGTAGTTAATAATGAAGTAGAGTTTCAAAGTCTACAGAGAGACTTGGGCCTTTTGGAAGGGTGGGCTGAAAGATGGCAGATGGAGTTTAATGCTGATAAGTGTGAGGTGCTGCATTTTGGTAGGACAAATCAAAATAGGACGTACAGGGTAAATGGTAGGGAATTGAGGAATGCAGTGGAACAGAGGGATCTGTGAATAACTGTGCATTGTTCCCTGAAGGTGGAATCTCATGTGGATAGGGTGGTGAAGAAGGCATTTGGTATGCTTGCCTTTATAAATCAGAGCATCGAATATAGAAGTTGGGATGTAATGTTAAAATTGTACAGGGCATTGGTGAGGCCGAATCTGGAGTATGTTGTGCAGTTCTGGTCGCCAAATTATAGGAAGGATGTCAACAAAATGGAGAGGGTACAGAGGAGATTTACTAGAATGTTGCCTGGGTTTCAGCACTTAAGCTACAGAGAGAGGTTGAACAGGTTGGGTCTTTATTCTTTGGAGCGTAGAAGGTTGAGGGGGGACTTGATGGAGGTTTTTAAAATTTTAAGAGGGACGGACAGAGTTGACGTGGGTAGGCTTTTCCTCTTGAGAGTGGGGAAGATTCCAACAAGGGGACATAACTTTAGAATTGAGGGACAAAAGTTTAGGGGTAACATGAGGGGTAATTTCTTTACTCAGAGGGTGGTGGCTGTATGGAATGGGCTTCCGGTGGAAGTGGTGGAGGCAGGCTCGATTTTATTATTTAAGAGTAAATTGGATAGGTATATGGATGAGAGGGGATTGGAGGGTTATGGTCTGAGAGCAGGTAGATGAGACTAGGTCAGAGAGAGTGGTCGGCGTGGACTGGTAGGGCCGGACGGGCCTGTTTCCGTGCTGTAGTTGTTATATGGTTATATGGTTATATGGTTTCTCAATAACTCGAACACGATACATTTTAAAAATTAGATTTAGGTTCAGGTTTATTATTGCCAGGTGTACCAGCATGCTGTGAGGCATTGCCAGGTGTACCAGCGTGCTGTGAGGTGAGGCATTGCCAGGTGTACCAGCGTGCTGTGAGGCATTGCCAGGTGTACCAGCGTGCTGTGAGGCATTGCCAGGTGTACCAGCGTACTGTGAGGTGAGGCATTGCCAGGTGTACCAGCGTACTGTGACGCATTGCCAGGTGTACCAGCGTACTGTGACGCATTGCCAGGTGTACCAGCGTGCTGTGAGGCATTGCCAGGTGTACCAGCGTGCTGTGAGGCATTAGTCCTTCCTTCTTAAATACAGTACAAGAGCCAAAAAACAAAAAGATAGTCTACGGGAAATTTATTTGAAAAATTATATATTTAAACAAAGAAAATTGGGAAACAGGTGAGTAAAACATCCAATCATGTTCTTGTTTTAACTGAAAGTGGAAAGGAGTAGCAACCTAATTGGGTGAAACCCCATGGATGTTAAAAACAAACATTGTTATAGGAAAGATGTCGTCAAGTTGGAAAGGGTGCATAGATGATTTACGAGGATGTCGGCTAGAGGGTCTGAACTACAGGGAGAGGTTGAGTAGCCTGGGACCATTCCCTGGCGCGCAGGAGGATGAGGGGTGATCTTACAGAGGTGCATAAAATCATGAGAGGAATAGATCGGGTAGATGCACAGAGTCTCTTGCCCAGAGTAGAGGAATCGAGGACCAGAGGGCATAGGTTTAAGGTGAAGGGGAAAAGATTTAATAGGAATCTGAGGGGTATCTTTCTCACACAAAGTATGCTGGGTGTATGGAGAAAGCTGCCAGAGGAGTTAACATTCTACTAACTAAATAGAAAAAGGTATATGATAAATCTCATGATTATTATATAACAGGACACCAATAAAAACAGCACCTCATATTTCGCTTGGGCAGCTTGCAGCCCAGCGTTATGAGCATTGACTTCTCCAGGGACTATTGCAACGTTCGAGAAACAATTAGACAGGTTTGGACAGGATAGGACAGGATTTGGACAGGATAGGACAGGATTTGGAGGGGTATGGGCCAAACGTCCATGTTTGGAGGGATTTGGGGCTGCACGGTGGCGCAGCGGTAGAGTTGCTGCCTCACAGCGCCAGAGACCCGGGTTCCATCCTGACTAAGGGTGCTGTCTGCACGGAGTTTGTACGTTGTTCTCCCTGTGACCTGCGTGGGGTTTTCTCCGGGTGCTCCAGTTTCGTCCCACTCTCCAAACATGTGCAAGTTTGTAAGATTAATTGGCCTGGTGTAAATGGATCGCTGGTCGGTGCGGACTCCGTGGGCCGAAGGGCCTGTGTCCACGCTGTATCTCTAAACTAAACTTAACGCGGGCAGGTGGGGCGAGTGTAGCTGGGACATATTGGTCGGTGTGGGCAAGTTGGGCCGAAGGGCCTGTTTTCCATGCTGTATCACTCGATGACTCTAAACTGGAATTTAGAAGGATGAGAGGGGATCTTATTGAAACGTATAAGATTATTAAGGGGTTGGACACGTTAGAGGCAGGAAACATGTTCGCAGTGTTGGGGGAGTCCAGAACAAAGGGCCACAGTTTAAGAATAAGGGGTAGGCCATTTAGAACTGAGATGAGGAAAAACTTTTCCAGTCAGAGAGTTGTAAATCTGTGGAATTCTCTGCCTCAGAAGGCAGTGGAGGCCAATTCTCTGAATGCATTCAAGAGAGAGCTAGATAGAGCTCCTAAGGATAGCGGAGTCAGGGGGTATGGGGAGAAGGCAGGAACGGGGTACTGATTGAGAATGATCAGCCATGATCACATTGAATGGCGGTGCTGGCTCGAACGGCCAAATGGCCTCCTCCTGCACCTATTGTCTATTGTCTATTGTCTAAACACTGGGAAGCCTATGATAAAACAGTATAATGTGCAGCAAAATGAGGGCAGATTGCCTGAGTTGTGAGTGTGCAGCCTCACGGACTGGAGCGGTGTATCAGCATTAATGGTATACCAGTCAGAAACATACCTTCACACTCTGATGAAAACCCCACCAAGGACTCTGGAAGTTAATGCTCAGCTGACCCCAGTGGGGCCTGTAGGTTTATATGAATAATTAAAATCTGCTGCAGGGAATTATAGATTTTATGGTGAACTAATTATGAACAATAACCATCGGTTGTATTAATAGACTTAGATACTCCATGTTTGCAATGCAAATTACATTCTCCTGGTGCTGTACATTAAGCTGAAACTTTGCAGAAGGTTTGCAGATCGTCCATGTTAAGCTAACTCCGCCAAAACGGTACGTTTCCGTACGATTATTGAACAATTTCTGAAACAGTTTAATGAATTAAACAGGGGTTACATTCAAATGACAAAAGAAATTAGGTTGTTAATGCCAAGGATTGACAGACACCTGGTCACAATAAGAAGCTTGAGATGTGGATATTTTTACAGATCTGAATCCAGAAATCGGAGGTTGCAAAGGGACTTGGGAGTGCTGGTGCAGGATTCCCAAAACGTTAATCTGCAAGTCGAATCGGTAGTAATGAAAGCAAACTCAATGTTAGCATTTATTTGAACTGGGCCTGTACACAAAAACTGGGATGTAATGCTGGGGCTCTATAAGGCGCTGGTCAGGCCGCATTTGGAATATTGTCAGCAATTTTTGGCGCCATATCTGAGGAAGGATGTGCTGGCTCTGGAGAGGGTCCAGAGGAGGTTTACAAGAATGATCCCAGGAATGAGTGGGTTAACCTATGATAAGCATTTGTCGGCACTGGGGCTGTACTCGCTGGAGTTTAGAAGAATGAGGGGGGACCTCATTGAAACATACAGAATAGTGAAAGGCTTGGATATAGAGGATGTTTCCACTAGTGGGAGAGTCTAGGACTAGAGATCATAGCCTAGGAATTAAAGGACGTTCCTTTAGGAAGGAGATGAGGGGGAATTTCTTTAGTTAGATGGTGGTGAATCTGTGGAATTCCTTGCCACAGAAGGCTGTGGACGCCGTCCATGGATATTTTTAAGGCCGAGATGGATAGATTTTTGATTAGGACTGGTGTCAGAGGTTATGGGAAGAAGGCAGGAGAATGGGGTTGAGAGGGAAAGATAGATCAGCCATGATTGAATGCCGATGAGCCAAATGGCTTAATTCTGCTCCTAGAACCAATGAACTTATGAAGTTCTATTGCAAAGAGGTTATTTCTTGATCGGAAATTGTTACAGAACCATATAAAGAAATAAGTTAATGAGTATATGTGAACTTAGATTACACCTGAGTACACAAGGTAGAGGTACCACATTAATGTGGTAAAACCAGCAGGTGTATATGGACACACACCTGTACATAACTGGCTGTCAGATTCCACATAAAGGTTTGCTTCAGATCTATAGAAACATCCACATCTCAAGCTTCTCATCATGTCCATATATTTGGCAATATCTCTGCCTAAAAAATGTCCATTGACTTGGCCTCCACGGCCTTCTGTGGCAATGAATTCCACAGATTCACCGCCCCTGAACTAAAGAAATTCCTCCTCATCTCCTTTCAAATAGGCAAAAAGTGCTGGAGGAACTCAGTGTGTCAGGCAGCATCTTTTTAGTTTAGAGTTTAGAGATACAGCATGGATACAGGCTGTTTGGCCCATCGAGTCCAGGCCGACCATTCGTCACCCGTTTACACTAGTTTGATGTTATCCCACTTTTGCATTTTATTGAGGCTACAATTAAACTACAAACCCGTACATCCTTGGTGGGCTGAAGGGCCTGTTTACTTGCTGTATCAATCAATCAATCGATCAACCAATCAATCAACCAACCAATCAAAGAACCAATCAATCAATCAACCGATCAATCAATCAATCAATGAAATGACAATAGACAATAGACAATAGGTGCAGGAGGAGGCCATTCGGCCCTTCGAGCCAGCACCGCCATTCAATGTGATCATGGCTGATCATTCTGAAATGCTTCTTGTCCCCGTGATGGTGAGATTGGGTTAGGGTGAAGGTGAAAACCGACCTCCAATACCTTGGACCACAACCAGAGAGCAGTGCTGAACTACTATCTTCCTCATTGGTGACCCTCGGACTATCCTTGACCAGACTTTGCTGGCTTTATCTTGCACTAAACGTGATTCCCTCGTCGTGCATCTGTACACTGTGAATGGCTCAGTTGTTTTCATGTATTGTCTTTCCGCTGACTGATTAGCACACAACAACAAAAATTTCACTGTACCTCGATACACGTGACAATAAACTGCACTGAAAACAATAGCAGTCATTTAACACAACAGTAAATAAGACATTAATTCCATAAACTTTTAAACAGTTCATCACACTGTGAGGATTCACCACAAAACGCTGAACACCACAGTTGCATGGCCAGGGGAATTGGCAACTAATTTTATTTTTAAACATATATTTCCACCTCAGTAAACTTCTGCTTGCTGTCGACAGGCATTTATAAAAGAAGACAGTGTAATAACACTGCTTCACCAGTGAATTGGACACTTTCCTGCAGAATTCATCACATGTAACTCACTTAGCCACATTTCCAGCAAGGATCAAGCTGGTGCCACAGAAATTATGATAGCTACTAGCTACATCTAATTTCACCACTGTCATTGACTCACTGCCCTTCATAAGCAGCAAGGGAAAGGTGTCTTTTTATCTTATGACTGCCCTCTGGTCACTGAAGGATTTACCATCATTTTAACACCTTTGATCTGCTCGCTACTCCTTCTTATACCAATTTATATTGCAACGCGACTGCATCATAAATTTAAGTGAGTTTCTGTTAACTCGTTCCCCCTTGACCATTATCTTTGTTTTCCTCTTCAAAGGGTTTGCAATGTCTGATCAGACCCAGACAGGTATTTCTGAAAACAAACTCAAGGTTGATGCCTCTTAACACAAAGCTGGTAACAACTGCATCTGAAATGCCGGCAATCTCGGGTAGTTTCTGCAGCAACCGACCTCCTTAAAAAGACCTTGGTGCTTGTGAAAGGCCAAAATACAAAGTCAATCCAATTCACTGACAGGTGTGAAATAAAATCTCACAACTGGTCAAACCTTCTTTGCAATGGAACGTTAAATTTTCACCAAGGACCTTTAATAAACTCTAGCTTATGCAGGGTATTGAAAGTACAAAGTTGGCCATTTGATTAGTCGTCACGCGTTTCACACAAGCTGTCGTTTTGACCAGAAACAGAAAATAAAAAAAGATGAATTCACATTTGCTGTGTGACACATTTACTTAGAGTCTCTCATTCAATGTAATATCCTGCATTTCACATGAGCACAAACTAATTCTGAAAGTCAGCACCCATTAGAGTTTTACTCCTACTAAACTAGCGATTTCATTGTGAAACTATATCATTTTCCTCTCAGCTGCTTGTCAGATATTGGTCGAGAGCTTGCTCCTGCTGTAGCAAGTTTATTAGATTTCCCTTCAACTCTGGCTCAGAATCTTTTGAGTAACTGATTGCTGGCAGTACAAAAAGAAAACAGGCTTCTGAAACTTAGGGAATGATAAGGCCAATACTCCATCTCGCTCCATAGAAACAGAACATGCTGGTAACACTCCCAGTTGTGGCCTACCTGGGGATAGAGGAAGAGGGTTTAACCCCCTCTATCTCAACTTAGGGACATAGAATCATACATAGTGGAAACAGGCCCTCCGGCCCAACTTGCCCACACCGGCCAACATGTCCCAGCTACACTTGTCCCACCTGCCTGCGTTTGGTCCACATCCCTCCAAACTGGGATGTAAATTAAATCACAAGATGCAGTGGAAGGGAAGGGAGTAAGAGAAACTGCAGGTGACGTGTAGGAAGGAAATCCAGACACTGGTTTACACCAAAGATAGACACAAAGTGCTGGAGTAACTCAGCGAGACAGGTAGCATCTCTGGAGAGAAGGAATGGGTGACGTTTTGGGTCGAGACCCTTCTTCACACTGATCGGTAACGTCCTGGATTGACAGTCAGAACCTTTCTCCCAGGGTGGAAATGTCTAAAGACTAGAGGGCACAGCTTTAGGGTCAGAGGGGAAAGTTTACACAGAGGGTGGTAGGTGCCTGGAACGCGCTGCCAGAGGTGGTGGTGGAGGAAGATACGATAGTGGTCTTGAAGATGCTTTTAGATTGGCAAATGGATGCACAGGGAACAGAGGGATATAGATCACATACAGGCAGAGGGGTTTAGTTTAACAATGTCTGTTCAGCACATACATTGTGGGCCGAAGGGCCTGTTCTTGTGCTGTACATGTTTCATGTTCCAAGTTCTACGAAAATAGCTTGATACTAATGGAGGAAAAAAACAAAATGGAGTTTAAAAGGCCTCCAGCCTGGAATATGGATATGCAAGCAATGGAGTTCATCAGACATAAGTTCCAGGAGTAGAATTAGGCCATTCGGCCCATCGAATCTACTCCGCCATTCAATCATGGCTGATCTATCTTTCCCTCTCAACCCCATTCTCCTGCCTTCTCTCCATAACCCCTGACCCCCTTACTAAATAAGTATCTGCCAATCTCCGCTTTAAAAATATCCAAAGACGGCCTCCTCTGCCGAATGTGGCAATGAATTCCACAGGTTCACCACCTTCTGACTGAGGAAATTCCTCCTCATCCCCTTTCTAAAGGTATGTCATTTTATTCTGAGGCCGTGGCCTCTGGTCCTCGACTCTCCCACCAGTGAAAACTCTCGTGGGAGTGATACGGATGAGGAGCAGACAGAGGAGATTAATATATCTTGGCCCTCATGGTCGGCATGGACATTGTGGGCCTGAAGGGCCTGTTCCAGTGTTGTAGGTTTTCAATTTTTTACTGCAATTGTGTGGAAGGCAGGAGAGATGATAAGGCCAAGGGCCATGTGAGGCAGGATTAAATCCAGTGGGTGTCAGGACACAGAGATAAAGATGGAGGAGATGCACTGTGTCGGAAGGAACTGTAGATGCGGGTTTCAACCGAAGATAGACACAATTAGCTGGAGTAACTCAGCGGGACAGGCAGCATCTCTGGAGAGAAGGAATGGGTGACGTTTCGGGTCGAGACCCTTCTTCAGACAGAGGGCATGTAAATGCAGCGTGATGCTGCAAGTTTGTAGAGCCGTGCGGATGAATGTTCGCCAACTCTGCAGATGGATGGGTGCAAATCATCCAGCAATTAGTGGTGATCCGTAATTCATGTGGCAGTCCCTCCTCAAGAGACTTAATGCGACTTAATGTAATTTTACGGCGACTTAATGCGAGCGCATTAAACTTGCTGCAATCTCCCGGCAAAGTCTTCGCAGAAAGACCAACGCAATTATCACTGTCACTGGAACTATTTTGTAAACCCGGTGCTAATTTCTTTCAGTGCTTTGCGACAATCAGCTGCTCCTCTGCAACCTTATCAACATATTTTAGTGGCGTGAAGGTCTGAGCCGACCAGGGAGACGGTGAGAGACAGATATTTGTTTTGTCTGCCGATCAACTGGCTGACTAAATATTGATCATCCTGTGAATTCTATGGCACTAAACATAAATCACAAGTCCATTAAGTTAGTAAGACATTCAATTATGATGGCCAGCTCTCATTCACATTAAAGTCAGCAACTAACTGATGTGCCTCTTCTGATAATGCACTTGGCACATGGGACTTTTACATTAAAGTGTCTTTTTTTCTTCCAGAGACAGAGATTGAAATCCACCGAATGCACCTAAAATCTATTTATTTCATTATATGCTGTCATGTGTAAATGTTCAACTAATGGCTGTATGTGCCTACTATAATATGATTTCAACCTGTTCCCTCAATGAATATACAACATGGCCTGGTGTAAAGTGCCAGGTATCTAAACCATCACTGTGCAGCGTAGGTTTACTAGGTTAATTCCCGGAATGGCGGGACTATCATATGTTGAAAGACTGGAGCGACTAGGCTTGTATACACTGGAATTTAGAAGGATGAGAGGAGATCTTATCGAAACGTATAAGATTATTAAGGGGTTGGACACGTTAGAGGCAGGAAACATGTTCCCAATGTTGGGGGAGTCCAGAACAAGGGGCCACAGTTTAAGAATAAGGGGTAGGCCATTTAGAACTGAGATGAGGAAAAACTTTTTCAGTCAGAGAGTTGTGAATCTATGGAATTCTCTGCCTCAGAAGGCAGTGGAGGCCAATTCTCTGAATGCATTCAAGAGAGAGCTAGATAGAGCTCTTAAGGATAGCGGAGTCAGGGGGTATGGGGAGAAGGCAGGAACGAGGTACTGATTGAGAATGATCAGCCATGATCACATTTAATGGCGGTGCTGGCTCGAAGGGCCGAATGGCCTCCTCCTGCACCTATTGTCTATTGTCTATTGTCTATTGTCTATTGCCTCCACACAGTGGGATCTCACCAGAGGTACAGGGGTGGGACAGCAATATCAGGACATCTGTGGGGAGGGTTGGAGTTCACAAGTTCATAAGTTCCAGGACTAGAATTAGGCCGTTCGGCCCATCAAGTCCACTCTGCCATGCAATATGGCTGACCTGTCTCTCCCCCTCAACCCTATTCTCCTGCCTTCGCCCCATTACCCCTGACACGCTTTCTTCCCTGTCTCTCCAACTACCCGCATTATTGAAGTTAATAACAATTGGCACTGAGTTTTGTTTGGTTTACAGATACCGCACGGAAATAGGCCCTTCGGCCCACCGAGCCCTTCTCTCCGGAGATGCTACCTGTCCCACAGAGTTACTCCTGCTTTTTGTGTCTGTCTTCGAAGGAGAGGAGAAATTTAAAAGAAGTTCCTCTTCAACTCTGTTTATTCTAAAAATATTCTCTCCGGTTCTGGATTCCCACAAAGAGAATCATTCTCTCAGCGTTTGCTTTTGCTGCTTACATTTCCTCCACGCCCGCTGTTTATTCCTGTCTATCCTATTGCTGCCTTCTTTGGCACGGACTGATGATCTCTTTCACAATTCCCCCGTTCCTGTCAGTCCAAACCTGAGCCCTCCTCTTTCATATTTTTATTCTCTCAAACTTCCTTGCTTCTCCCTGACTCGATGTATGAACCATTACACCTCAAACACCATCCCTCTCTGACCGCAGGTCATCACCGGTTCACAGGTTATCAGAGTAGAATTAGGCCATTCGGCCCATCGAGTCCATTCCGCCATTCAATCATGGCTGATCTCTGCCTCCTAATCCCATTTTCCTGCCTTCTCCCCATAACCCTTGACACCCATTCTAAACCAAAATCTATCTCTGCCTTAAAAATATCCACTGACTTGACCTCCACAGCCCTCTGTGGCAATGGGTTCCACAGATTAACTACCCTCTGACTAAAGAAGCTCCTCCTCACCTCCTTTCTAAAGGAGCGCCCTTTAATTCTGAGGCTGTGATCTCTGGTCCTAGACTCTCCCACCAGTGGAAACATCCTCTCCACATCCACTCTATCTCTGCCTTTTATTATTCTGTAAGTCTCAATGAGGTCCCCCCTCATCCTTCTAAACTCCAGCGAGTCGAGGCCCAGTGCTGTCAAACGCTCATCAAATGCTAACCTTCTCATTCCTGATTTCAGGTTGCGATGATAATCCTGGTTCTCTCCCAGCAAGCAGCCTGAGGAGCTGGGTATATTCAGCAACTTTTGTGCTTGTTTCATTCAAAGGCACTCATTACTAATCTTCTCCAGAAACACTGGCCCTGCCACTGTATGTTGTTTCTTTTTTTTTTCCTAATCAGATGTGCAGCACTTTGGTCAACGTGGGTTGTTTTTAAATGTGCTATACAAATAAAATTGACTTGACTTGACTTGACTGGCTGATTTTCCCCACCTCCATCCTTAGTTACCACGGCTCGATATGGGTTCCCCTGTTGTAACAACAGTGCTGTCTTTAACTCCAACACGTCGTGTCTGTCTTTGGTGTCAACCAGCATCTGCTGCTCTTTGTCTCTTTATTTTTTAATGGGTGTGATTGAAGAAAATTAAACTCTGGTCCTTCCCCTGTTCTCGTGCGGCCCTGGATGCAGGTTGAGGCCAATATCAGAAATGGAGCAACGTCCATTAATAGACAATAGACAATAGGTGCAGGAGTAGGCCATTCAGCCCTTCGAGCCAGCACCGCCATTCAATGCGACCATGGCTGATCACTCTCAATCAGTACCCCGTTCCTGCCTTCTCCCCATATACCCTCACTCCGTTATCCTTAAGAGCTCTATCCAGCTCTCTCTTGAAAGCATCCAACGAAATGGCCTCCACTGCCTTCTGAGGCAGAGAATTCCACACCTTCACCACTCTCTGACTGAAAATGTTCTTCCTCATCTCCGTTCCAAATGGCCTACCCCTTATTCTTAAACTGTGGCCCCTTGTTCTGGACTCCCCCAACATTGGGAACATGTTTCCTGCCTCTAATGTGTCCAATACCCTAATTATCTTATATGTTTCAATAAGATCCCCCCTCATCCTTCTATATTCCAGTGTATACAAGCCTAATTGCTCCAGCCTTTCAACATACGACAGTCCCACCATTCCGGGAATTAACCTAGTGAACCTAAGCTGCACGCCCTCAATAGCAAGAATATCCTTCCTCAAATTTGGAGACCAAAACTGCACACAGTACTCCAGGTGCGGTCTCACCAGGGCCCGGTACAACTGTAGAAGGACCTCTTTGCTCCTATACTCAACTCCTCTTGTTAATGAAGGCCAACATTCCATTGGCTTTCTTCACTGCCTGCTGTACCTGCATGCTTCCTTTCAGTGACTGATGCACTAGGACACCCAGATCTCGTTGAACATCCCCTCTTCCTAACTTGACACCATTCAGATAATAATCTGCCTTTCTATTCTTACTTCCAAAGTGAATAACCTCACACTTATCTACATTAAACTGCATCTGCCATGTATCCGCCCACTCACACAACCTGTCCAAGTCACCCTGCAGCCTTATTGCATCTTCCTCACAATTCACACTACCCCCCAGCTTAGTATCATCTGCAAATTTGCTAATGGTACTTTTAATCCCTTCATCTAAGTCATTAATGTATATCGTAAATAGCTGGGGTCCCAGCACCGAACCTTGCGGTACCCCACTGGTCACTGCCTGCCATTCCGAAAAGGACCCATTTATCCCCACTCTTTGCTTTCTGTCTGTCAACCAATTTTCTATCCATGTCAGTACCCTACCCCCAATACCATGTGCTCTAATTTTGCCCACTAATCTCCTATGTGGGACCTTGTCGAAGGCTTTCTGAAAGTCGAGGTACACCACATCCACTGACTCTCCCCTGTCAATTTTCCTAGTTACATCCTCAAAAAATTCCAGTAGATTTGTCAAGCATGATTTCCCCTTCGTAAATCCATGCTGACTCGGAATGATCCTGTTACTGCTATCCAAATGCTCAGCAATTTCGTCTTTTATAATTGACTCCAGCATCTTCCCCACCACTGATGTAAGACTAATACAGAGCGTGGAACACTAGAGGAAAGGAACAGGCTCTCCCACCCACAATGGCTGTGCTGATGATACAGACTAATCTAAACCTCATCTATTGCATCCGCTGCTGCAGATGTCAACACCTTCGCTCAGTCCGCCTTAACCAACCTGATCTCCCGGTGGCTGAGTACTTCAACTACCCCTCCCATTCCCAGTCTGACCTTTCTGTCATGGGCCTCCTCCAATGCCATAGTGAGGCCCACTGAAAATTGGAGGAACAGCACCTCATATTTCGCCTGGGCAGCTTGCAGCCCGGTGGTATGAACATCGACGTCTCCAACTTTAGATAGTTCCTCTGTCCCTCTCTTCCCCTCCCCCTTCCCAGATCTCCCTCTATCTTCCTGCCTCCACCTATATCCTTCCTTTGTCCCGCCCCCTGACATCAGTCTGAAGAAGGGTCTCGACCCGAAACGTCACCCATTCCTTCTCTCCTGAGATGCTGCCTGACCTGCTGAGTTACTCCAGCATTTTGTGAATTAATCTAAACTAATTTCGTCTGCTGCAAAGTCTATGTCTGAAGTCTACACTAGAGTCTGGGTGGAGAAGACGTACAAATGATGTTGCCAGAACTCGAG
Source organism: Rhinoraja longicauda (assembly GCF_053455715.1). Lineage (NCBI taxonomy): Eukaryota > Metazoa > Chordata > Chondrichthyes > Rajiformes > Arhynchobatidae > Rhinoraja > Rhinoraja longicauda. The sequence continues at coordinate 11,337,614 of NC_135958.1, read as the reverse complement.
GGCCAGAGCTACAGGGACATGTTGAGCAGGCTAGGACCTTATTCCTTGGAGTGCAGGAGGCTGAGGGGTGATCTTATAGAGGTGTATAAGATCCCAATAAGAATAGATAGGGGAAATGCACAGAATCTTTTACTCAGAGTAGGGCAATCTAGAACCTGACGACATAGGCTTTATAAACGATAGAAGAAAGATTTAATAGGAACCCGAGGAGCAATGTTTTCACACCAAGGGTGGGGGGTGTATGGAACGAGCTGCCAGAGGAGGTAGTTGAGGCAGGGACTATCTCAACATTTAAGAAACATTTAGACAGGTACATGGATAGGACAGGTTTAGAGGGATAGGGACCAAACGCGGGCAGGTTGGACTAGAATGGCTGGGACATTTTGGCCGGTGTGGGCAAGTTAGGCCACAGGGCCTGTTTCCACACTGTATCGCTCGATGACTCTGACAGCATTGAAAAGACAGTTCAACACGTGCATGGATGGGACAGGTTTAGAGGGCCAAATGGGATTAGTATTGCCGAGTTGGGCCGAAGGGCCTGTTACCTTGTCGTCTGACTCTGTGACTCTATATTTGATTCTGCTCTCACTGCTGTGGGATATTACAAGGTTGTGATTCTCCAGAATCATATGTAAGCCAGGCGACACAGTTATACAAGGAGCAAGTTTAACAAGCGTTGCAAATGGATAGAATTGGAATGGAAGCTATAGGTTTGTACATTCTCCCGGTGGAAATGTCCCTGAGAATTTTCACTAATCTTATCAGGATGCAGCGTTAAGAGGCTTTTATTGTTGTAGCCAGCACAGTTAATGCACAAGGAGTGAAATGTATGGTGGTTGCAATTGATTTTGTCAAAGTTGTTTTTCAGGACAATTTTGAAAATACAGTTGTAGAGTTTATCTATTTCCCACATAGTTACTGTAACTGACAGCGTAAAAAAAAAAAATGCGTGCTTAAAAGATATCTTCATAAATTGGAAAAATATTTCTTTCTCGGTTCTCTCGAAATAGTCAAATCACATTGGACTGTTGTAGGTCTTATTGCGATAGAAAAGTGTGATGGTGTCGTTATGTGTGTTTGTTGACAGGGGGACATTTCTGTCAGAAGTCTGTCCAGGAATATCCTGAGGAATAACTCAGACCCAAAAGGGCTCTCTTTTAGAAAGGAGGTGAGGAGGAACTTCTTTCATCAGAGGATAGTTAATATGTGGAACTCATTGCCACAGAAAGCTGTGGAGGCCAAGTCAGTGAATATATTTAAGGCGGAGATAGATAGATTCTTGATTAGTACAGGTGTCAGAAGTTATGGGGAGAAGACAGGAGAATGGGGTTAGGAAGCAGAGATCAGCCATGATTGAATGGCGGAGTAGACTCGATGGGCCGAATGGCCTAATTCTGCTCCTTTAACTTGTAAACTTGTGAATCCCTGTTAATCCAAGTTTATATTCTCAATTTGACTGACGACAAACATAGAAACATAGAACCTAGGTGCAGGAGTAGGCCATTTGGTCCTTCGAGCCAGCACCGCCATTCAGTATGATCATGGCCAATCATCCAAAATCAGTACCTGCACCGAGTTCCTATGTTTCTATGTTTCTATGTTTGCTATTCGTCGAACACTATCTGCAAAACCACTCACTTTTGTATCATCGGCAAACTTGCTAATCTTGCCCTGTATGTTCTCATCCAAATCATTGATGTAGATGACAAACAATAACGGGCCCAGCACCGAACCCTGAGGCACACCACTAGTCACAGGCCTCCAGTCTGAGAAGCAACCTTCCACCATCACCCTCTGCTTCCTTCCATGGAGCCAATTTGCTATCCATTCAGCTAGCTCTCCTTGGATCTTTAGGGGTTTACTAAGTCAGAGGATCTCAACACCTCGTAAACAACTGATATAAAAAGTCTGGCAGGTGATTGCGGTCTGATAAATTTTCAGGTGAAAAAACAAAATGGGCAGCAGCGGGTCGGGCTGCTGCCTCACAGCGCCAGAGACCCAGGTTCAATCCTGACTACGGGTGCGGTCTGTACAGAGGTTGCATGTTCTCCCTGTGACCACGTGCCTGGGACCATGTTGCTTAAAGTTAGGGCTTTATCTAAATTCAATGAGTGTGACATCTACCAGCAGTAATTGTCTTCCTCCTCAATGGGTCAGGCAGCATTTCTGGAGGACATGGACAGAGATGTATTGGGTCGGGACCCTTCTTTAGACTCTTGAAGGTAAGGGCAGTTTGATTCCCTTTGTTTTGAGATGGTGACCAGACTCCATACGGCCAAAGGATATAGAGTCATAGAGTGATACAGCATGGAAACAGGCCCTTCAGCCCAAGTTGCCCATGCCGACTAACATGTCCCATCTACACTAGTCCTGCCTGCCTGTGTTTGCCCCATATCTCTCTAAACCTGTCCTATCCCTGTAACTGTCTAAATGTTTCTTAAACGCTGAGATTGTCCCAGCCCCAATTACCTCCTCTGGCAGTTTGTTCCATAAACCCACCGCCCTTTGTGTGAAAAACTTATCCCATAGGCTCCTATTAATTCTTTCCCTCCTCACCTTAAATCTATGTCCTCTGGTTCTCGATTCCCCTACTCTGGGCTCTGTGCATCTACCCGATCTATTCCTCTCGTGGTATCTTCCACAGCAACCCCGATCGCTGGTTGTGAATAGTTTTGTGCTTTCACAAGACGTGGCTTGTGTGTAAAGCAGATTCAAAACCCTACTGTTATCTGTTCCCTTGCATCTACAGTGAATGATCCAGCTTGTACCCTTGGAACAACTTTACTTGTCAGACCTTGTGTTTCTACTATTCATGCCCTGTTGTATTGCTGATGGACAATTGCTGCTATCAGCAGGGTTAGATGGCCTGCAAAACGGTTCTAGCTCCTAAATGCATGGAATTACTCAGGCTGATGTTGGGCACTGCCACTGCTCAGACATGATTCCCTGACACTGGGAGATGTTAGATATGGCCTTGTGATGAACCGAATTATTGATGCTCTCCAAAACTAGTGGATGTTTCCACCAGTGAGAGAGTCTAGGAATAGAGGTCGCAGCCTCAGAATTAAAGGACGTTCTTTGAGGAAGGAGATGAGGAGAAATTTCTTTAGTCAGAGGGTGGTGAATCTGTGGGATTCTTTGCCACAGAAGGCTGTGGAGGCCAAGTCAGTAGATATTTTTAGGGCAGAGATAGATAGATTCCCGATTAGTACAGGTGTCAGAGGCAATGGGGAGAAGGCAGGAGAATGGGGTTAGGAGGGAGAGATAGATCAGCCATGATTGAATGGTGGAGTAGACTTGATGGGCCGAATGGACTCATTCTACTCCTATCACTTATGACCCTATGATCCAGAGTGTCGCCCTTTAGGTTCAGGTTTATTATTGTCACGCGTACCGAGGTACAATGAAACGCATTGTTTTGCATGCTATCCAATCATAGAAACGGAAAATAGGTGCAGGAGGCCATTCGGCCCTTCGAGTCAGCACCGTCATTCATTGTGATCATGGCTCATTGTCCCTAATCAATACCCCGTGCCTGCCTTCTCCCCATATCCCTTGATTCCACTAGCCCCTAGAGCTCTATCTAACTCTCTCTTAAATCCATCCAGTGATTTGGCTTCCACTGCCCTCGGTGGTAGAGAATTCCACAAATTCGCAACTCTCTGGGTGATTTTTTTTTTCCTCACCTCAGTTTTAAATGGCCTCCCCTTTATTCTAAGACTGTGGCGCCTGGTTCTGGACTCGCCCCAACATTGGGAACATTTTTCCTGCATCTAGCTTGTCCAGTCCTTTTATAACTTTATATGTTTCTATAAGATCCCCTCTCATCCTTCTAAACTCCAGTGAATACAAGCATAGTCTTTACAATCTTTCCTCATATGACAGTCCCGCCATCCCAGGGATCAATCTCGTGGACCTACGCTGCACTGCCTCAATTACAAGGATATCCTTCCTCAAATTAGGAGACCAAAACTGTACACAATACTCCAGATGTGGTCTTACCAGGGCCCTATACAACTGCAGAAGAACCTCTTTACTCCTATACTGAAATTCTCTTGTTATGAACGCCAACATTCCATTAGCTTTCTTCACTGCCTGCTGTACCTACACGCCAACTTTCAGTGACTGGTGTACAAGGACACCCAGGTCTCGCTGCACCTCCCCCTTACCTAACCTAACTCCATTGAGATAATAATCTGCTTCCATGTTTCTGCCGCCAAAGTGGATAACCTCACATTTATCTACATTATACTGCATCTGCCACTCATCTGGCCACTCACTCAATCTGTCCAGGTCACCCTGCAACCTCCTAACATCCTCTTCACAGTTTACACTGCCACCCAGCTTTGTGTCATCCGCAAACTTGCTAGTGTTGCTTCTAATTCCCTCTTCCAAATCATGAATATATATGGTAACCAGTTGCGGCCCCAACACTGAGCCTTGCGGCACTCCACTCGCCACTGCCTGCCATTCTGAAAAGGACCCATTTACTCCTACCCTTTGCTTCCTGTCTGCCAAACAATTTTCTATCCATGTCAACACAATACCATGTGCTCTCATTTTAGTCACCAATCTCCCGTGCGGGACCTTATCAAAGGCGTTCTGAAAGTCTAGATACACTACATCCACTGGCTCCCCTTCATCCATTTTACTTGTCACGTCCTCCAAAAATTCCAGAAGATTAGTCAAGCATGATTTCCCTTTCATAAATCCATGCTGACTTGGACTTATCCTTTTACTGCTATCCAAATGCAGTGTTATTACCTCTTTAATAATTAACCCCAGCATCTTCCCCACCACCGAAGTCAGGCTAACTGGTCTGAAATTCCCCGTTTTCTCTCTCGCTCCTTTCTTGAAAAGTGGGATAACATTAGCTATCCTCCAATTCACAGGAACTGATCCCGAATCTATTGAACATTGGAAAATGATCACCAATGCGTCCACTATTTCTAGAGCCACCTCCCTGAGTACCCTGGGATGCAGACCATCAGGCCCTGGGGATTTATCATCTTTCAGTCCCATTAGTCTACCCAATACTATTTCTCGCCTAATGAAAATTTATTTCAGTTCCTCCACCCCCCTAGATCCTCTGTCCTCCAGTACATCTGGGAGATTGTTTGTGTCTTCCTTAGTGAAGACAGATCCGAAGTACCTGTTCAACTCTTCTGCCATTTCCTTGTTACCCATAATAATTTCACCCGTGACTGCCTTCAAGGGACCCACATTTGACTTTGCTACTCTTTTTCTCTTAACATATCTAAAGAAGCTTTTACTGTCCTTCTTTATATTCTTGGCCAGCTTCCCCTCGTACTTCATCTTTACAGCCCGTATTGCCCATTTTGTTACCTTCTGTTGCCCTATGAAAGTTTCCAAATCCTTTGGCTTCCAGCTACTCTTTGCTGTGTTATACATCTTTTCTTTTAGTTTTAATCCATCCCTAACTTCCTTTGGCAGCCACGGTTGCCTCCTACTCCCCTTAGAATCTTTCTTCCTTTTTGGAATGAAATGATACTGTATCTTCCGGATTATGCCCAGAAATTCCTGCCATTGCTGTTCCACCGTCAATCTTGCTAGGATCCCTTTCCAGTTTACCTTGGCCAGCTCCTCTCTCATGCCTTCATAGTCCCCTTTGTTCAACTGCAACACTGACACTTCCGATTTAACCTTCTCCTTCTCAAATTGCAGATTAAAACTAATCATATTATGATCACTACCTCCAAGCGGTTCCTTTACCTCGAGTTCTCTTTATCAAATCTGGTTCATTGGACAACACTAAATCGAGAATTGTCTTTTCTCTAGTAGGCTCCATTACAAGCTGCTCTAAGAATCCATCTCGGAGGCACTCTACAAACTCTCTTTCTTGGGGTCCAGAACCAACCTGATTTTCCCAGTCTACCTGCATATTGAAATCGCCCATCACCTGGAGGTCCTGCTTTACAGCATTTTTCCGAGCTCTCTAAAGTCCCGCTGCAGAATATTCATCCCCTTCTCTCCGACATCGTTTGTGCCAACATGCACTACCACTTCCGGCTGTTCACCTTCGCCCTTGAGGATTTCCTGCACTCTGTCCATGACATCCTGGATCCTGGCACCAGGGAGGCAGCACACCATCCTCGAATCCCGTCTGTTGCCGCAGAAACCCCTGTCCGCACCTCAGATCACCTCAATCAGATCAGATAATATTGTGCATAAATACAATTAAGTTTAAACTCAAGTACAATGGGTGGAGCAAAGGGGGAGATACAGATTGCAGTTCTCAGTATTGTCGCATTGCTTATACTGTTTGCTTAGTGACTCACTCTATCACACTCGTCTAGCAGTGTTGGAGCCTCACTCATCACTCACAGGAACTTAGTTGAATATGTGGCATTAAAATGGTATGACCAGAAGCCGGGGGGGTGGAGCCTCGCCAGTCAGTGGAGCCTCGCCAGTCAGTGGAGTCTCGAGGTTGGCCAAGCCTGCCTGGGTCGAGGAGGCCTCGCCACTCAGTGGAGTTTCGGGGTTGGCCAAGCCTGCCTGGGTCGAGGGGGCCTCGCCAGTCGACCTGTGGTCGGGGTCGGCGGTTGTTGAGGGCGTTGTTCGGTCAAGGACGGGCCATGTGGGAGCCGGAGGACGCGACGCCGGGAACAAAGAAGGACCCGATGTGGGTGGACCGCCGTGAGGAAGGGGGGGGGGGGGGAACAAAGGGGGACCTGGCGCAGATACTTTGTAACTTTGTCAGTGCCCTTTATGTGATGTCTATTTGCATACCTTGTGTAAGCAAAACAAAGAATTTCACTGTGACTCTTTACAAGTAACAATAAAGCATTCATTCATTCATTCATTCATTCATTTATTCATTCATTCATTCATTCATTCATTCATTCATTCATTCATTCATTCATTCTGTACTTCTATTTTTTTTTAATTTTACGGTTTGTGATGTTTAAACACTTCTTATTTGAAATTTGCTGTCTTTTACGTATAGCGTTTGAATTTATATCTTTTAAAATTTAAAATTTAAATTAAAATCAAAATCATTGAAAACATTAGCGACGCAGTGGTGCTGGTTTCCGACGGGCACGGTGATGGACGCCCCACATATCTCTGTCCTCCATACAGCCGGCCAGCTCCTCCTTTGTCTCTACGTATGCGTCTTCTATCAACGTCTTCAGCATCGTCTTGTTTGGTCGTCGCAGGATCCTTCTTCATATCTTCCTGTTTTTAATTTATTTCATAGACAATAAGACAAGCGAGCAGAATTAGGCCATTCGGCCCATCAAGTCTTCTCCTCCATTCAATCATGGCTGATCTATCTCTCCCTCCTAACCCCATTCTCCTGCCTTCTCCCTGTAACCTTTCACACCTGTACTAATCAAGAATCTATCAATCTCCGCATTAGAAATGCCCAATAACTTGGCCTCCACAGCCATCTGTGGAAATGAAATTGGTCTCAGATTAAAAGTGATAGATTAGTAATTATCCAGTGATTTCTTGGCAGAGGTTTACCAGATTAATATTATTTCTGTTGCATGTATATGTCATAGCTCTTCACAGTTGATGTTGGAATCATTTAAAAGGCAATCAGATATACAGTAGAGGAGAATCTCATGTAGAAACAAGTAACTGCAGATGCTGCTTAATACACGGAAGTGCTGGAGTAACTCAACGGGTCAGGCAGCATCTCTGGAGAACATGGGTAGGTGACGATTCACAGAGTGCTGGAGTAACTCAGCGGGTCAGGCAGCATCTCTGGAGAACATGGATAGGTGACGTTTCACAGAGTGCTGGAGTAACTCAGCGGGTCAGGCAGCATCTCTGGAGAACATGGATAGGTGACGTTTCACAGAGTGCTGGAGTAACTCAGCGGGTCAGGCAGCATCTCTGGAGAACATGGGTAGGTGACAATCTGTGTCTCCATGTTCTCCAGAGATGCTGCCTGACCTGTTGAGTTACTCCAACACTTTATGTCCTGGGGAAAGCGGATAAGGGAAGGTGAGCAAAATAGACGTTCTCAACTCCATCAAGAGATTACAGCATTTAAGTAAAAATGTTCAACCGAAACTTGTACCATTTAGTCAGTAAATTTGAAGATTAGTATCACATCTTGTACATTCTAAAGTACAATGGTGCCATCTCACCACCTCTGATGCTGCCACCTAGAAGTCACACTGTCTTACACCAGGCTTCACATCAACAGTATGCAAGGATACAATTACACTTGAGCTCTGGCTTTGATTTTAGCTCCTAATTTTAGCTGCTAATTGCAAAATCTACTCACAGCGACAGTGTGTGGGCCTTGAGGTTTCACATCAGGGTAACACCCGTATCCACCTGCCTGTCCAGATAAAGGCAAACTGGCGAGATGGAGTCTGTTCAGGAACCAGAGAGGATCAGTTTAATTTAGTTTAGTTTAGTTCAGACATACAGCGTGGAAACAGGCCCTTCGGCCCACTGAGTCCGTGCTGACCAGCGATCCCCACACACTAACACTATCCCACACACAGCAGGGACAATTTTTACATTTACACCCAGCCAATTAATCTACAAACCTTGTTGACGTTGTTTTGAGGTACGTCTTTGGAGTGTGGGAGGAAACTGAAGTTCTCAGAGAAAACTCACGGAGAGAACGTACAAACTCCGTTCAGATAACAACCCTAGTCAGGATCTAACCCGGGTCTCCGGCGCTGTGAGGCAGCAACTCTACCGCTGTGCCACAGATGTACAGTTACAGATGCAGTTATTGCTAGTAATTTAAAAATACATTTCTGCCACCATACATGGTTCAAATAATTGGCAGCACTAAAACTGAAAATAGGAACTTAAAGCTTCAAGACCCTAGCTCTCTAAAAGTGGCAGCGCAGGTAAATAGAGAGTAGAGAAGGTGTACGGTATGCTTGTTTTCATTGGCCAGGGTAAACATAGAAAATAGGTGCAGGAATAGACCATTCGGCCCTTCGAGACCATTCGGCTGATCATCCAGAATCAGTACACCGTTCCTGCCTTCTCCCCCTATCCCTTGATTTTGCAAGTGTAAGTGTCAGGAAGTCATGATGCAGCTAAAAAGTATTAAAGTTTCAATTTTTTTGAATTTTTAACATCACAGATAGAGTTGTGCAGCGTGGAAATCAGACTAACATCCCGGCCAAGTTGCCCCGTCTAAGATAATCCCGTTTGCCCATGTTTGGCCCATATCTCTCTAAACCCCCCCTTACGATACACCTCTCCAAGATCACTCCTTGTCTCCTGCGCTCCAAGGAATAAAGTCCTCGCCTACCCAACCTCTCTCTGTAGCTCAGGCCCTCGGGTTATGGTGTCAAACAGCAGCGAAACAGGCCCTTCAGCATAACTTGCCCGTGCCGACTAAGGTGTCACATCTACACTAGTCCCACCTGCCTGCATTTGGCCCATATCCCTCTAAACCTTACCTATCCATCTACTTGTCCAAATGTCTTTTAAATGTTGTTATAATCTGGGCAGCATGGTGGCACAGCGGTAGATACAGCACCAAAGCCCTGGGTCCCGGGTTCAATCCTGACTGCGGGTGCTGTCTGTATGGAGTTTTCACGTTCTCCCCGTGACCTGCGTGGGTTTTCTCCCCGATCTTCGGTTTCCTCCCACACTCCGTGAAAAGGTTTGTAAGTTAATTGGTTTGGTATAAATGTATACTGTCTGCTGTCCACCGATCGCTGGTCGGTATGGACTCGGTGGGCCGAAGGGCCTGTTTCCACACTGTATCTCTAAATTAAACTAAACTAAACTAAGATCATTTTATGGATAGATGAACATCTACTAATATCACCATCATTTCTTCCACTCACCTCAAGGACTGAAACTTTAATTAATACAAAAAATTGCTCAGGAACAATAATCAATTCTAATAAAACTTTTCTAAGCAGAGGCAAAACCCCATAAGCAGAATAGACGCAAGGAACTGCTGATGCATTTGGTAATCGAGAACCAGGGGACTGAGGCTTAAGGTGAGGTGGAAAAATGAAAAGGAACCTGGGGGCATTACTTTTTCACACAAAGGGTGGTGTATGGAAGTGAGAGAAAACCGAAGCACCCGGAGGAAACCCACGCAGTCACAGAGTCCCAGGGAGAACGTGCAAACTCCACAAAGACAGCACCTGAGGTTGGGGTTGAATTCTGGTCTCGGGCGTTGCGTGGCAGCAGCTCTACCAGCTGTGCCACTGTGCCGCTCAACATTAGGTTATTTTGCTCATTGTTGTCTGTTAATGCTGAGCTGGCCATCCCGGCATTGGTTCATTATATTTCAGGAACACCCAGAATCGGTTCCATTAAGGGGCGGCACGGTGGCGCAGTGGTAGAGTTGCTGCCTCACCGCGCCAGAGACCCGGGTTCGATCCCGACCATGGGGGCGGTTTGCACGGACTTTGTACGTTCTCCCTGTGACCGCGTGGGTTTTCTCTTAGGGCTTAAGGGATATGAGGAAAAAACAGGAACGGGGTACTGATTTTAGATGATCAGCCATGATGGCTCGAAGGGCCGAATGGCCTACATCTGCACCTATTTTTCTATGTTTCTATGTTTCTATGTTTCTATGTATCTCAAACACATGGAGTCAAAAGAGTGATACAACATGGAAACAGGCCTTTCGGCCCAACTTTCCCACACCGACCAACATGTCCCATCTACACTGGTCCCATCTGCCCACATCCCTCTAAACCTGTCCTGTCCATGTACCTGTCTAATTGTTTCTCAAATGTCGCGATACTCCGGATTACATTTACAGATAATCAGCAAAGGACTACCGCACAGCACCAGGCCCAGCAGTGCATTCAGTCCGCCTTGACATACCTGATCTCCCGGTTGCTAACCATTGTAACGCCCCTTCCCATTCCCACACTGACCATTCTGTCCTGGGCCTCTTCCATTGCCAGGGTGAGGCCACACACAAACAGGAGGAACAGCACCTCATATTCTGCTTGGGAAGCTTGCACCCCAACAGTATGAACATTGGAATCTCCAATTTTAGGTAATTAACTTACAAACAACCTCCATCTACTTCCCCACCCCTTCCTGTGCCTTACCTGGACTCACATCCCTTTCTCCCCTCCCCCTCCCCCTCCCCTTCCACCTACATTCCTCCCTCTGGCTTCACAATTAACACTCCTATCCTTATCTCACACCTTTTGTCTTTTCATCTCCGTCCTTTGTAAAACCATCCACCTATTCCCCCCCCCCCCCCCAACCCCCCCCATCCCCCCCCCCCCCCCATCTGCATCCACCTATCACTTAATGCTGGAGGAACTCAGCAGGACAGTCAGCATCTCTGTAGAGAAGGAATGGGTGAGGTTCCTTCCTTCCTACACATTCCACCGATCACTTTTCAGTCTTTGCCCAGCACCCACCTCACTTCCTGCTGTCTCACCCCCACCAACACGATCACAGTGAAGAAGGTCCAGACTCAAACTGTCACCTCTCCATGTTCTCCAGAGATGCTGCCTGTCCCGCTGAGTTACTCCAGCACTCTGTGAAACGTCACCTATCCATGTTCTCCAGAGATGCTGCCTGACCCACTGAGTTACTCCAGCAATTTGTGACTTTTTAAAAATAAACCAGCCTCTGCAGTTCCTTGTTTCGCCTCCAGCCCACAATGTCTGTGCCGGACATGATACCAAGACCAACTCTTATCTGCCTGCACATAATCAATATAAGGTCATAAGGAATAGGAGTAGATTTAGGCCATTCGGCCCATCAAGTCTACTCCGCCATTCAATCATGGCTGATCTATCTCTCTCTCTGAACCCCATTCTCCTGCCTTCTCCCCATAACTTCTGACACCCGTACTAATCAAGAATATTCCTCTATCCCCTGCATATCCATGTGGTTATCCCTTGCATATCCATGTGGTTTACGCCACTATCGTATCTGCCTGCACCACCACCCCAGCAGCACATTCTAGGCTCCCACCACCCTCTGTGTACAAAACACATGCCCCGTACATCTCCGTACAACTTTGCCCATCTGTCCTTCAAGCTATGCCCTCTATAATTTGATATTTTCATCTTGAGAAATAGGTTCTGACTGTCTACCCAATCTACGCCTCTCATAATTTGATATTAGTTTAGTCCATTGTCACGTGTACCGAGGTACAGTGACAAGCTTTATGTTGCGTGCCAACCAGTCAGCGGAAAGACAACACATGGTTGGGTCCATCAGGTCTCCCCTCAATCTCCGACGTCTAAGAGCAAATTGGATCACGAATCCAAGAAGATGAGATCATTTCTATAAAAGGGTGTTGATGTGGAGGGAAGTATTTGCGATAAGTGCAAAAAAGTAAACAAATGTGGGCTGCACAGATGGAAGAATATACGCTGGTAAATGAGTGTGATGTGAGCTGTGTGTTGCAGCTCCAGAACTCACCATGAACTCTGCATTTGTAGCAGAGAAGAATCACAGGCCATGTGTTTATGATCTCGTTGGAAGTTGATTAGAACTTTTGGTAATGAGATATTTTTATTTTCTGTAAGAGACATATTTTACAACTGATAATTAACCACATGTCTCACGCCACGTTATCTAACACGTTACATAACTATGATACCTGAAAAATGGAGATGAGGAAAATAGAATTTGTGAGATTTGATTATTGTTTGGTTGATTTTGGTGGCATAATTTTATTATTTTATAATTAATGCTGGTGAGAAATTGTGCCATGCTGTTTAACTAAAGTCAGTAGGGAAACAGGCCCTTCGGCCCAACTTGCGCATATCGACAAACATGTCCCATGCCTGCGTTTGGCCCATATCCCTCTAAACCTGTCCTATCCATGTACCTGTCTGAATGTTTCATTTAGTTGTGTTTAGTTTAGTTTAGAGATACAGCGCGGAAATAGGCCCTTCGGCCCACCGAGTCCGCGCCAACCAGCGATCCCCGCACATTAACACTAAGCTATACACACTCGGGACAATTTTACATTGATACCAAGTCAATTAACCTACAAAACTGTGCGCCCTTGGAGTGTGGGAGGAAACCAAAGATCTCGCAGAAATCACACGTGGTCACGGAGAGAACGTAAAAACTCCGTACAGACAGCGCCCGTAGTCGGGATCTAACCCGGGTCTCTGGCGCTGTGAGGCAGCAACTCTACCGCTGCACCACCATGCCACCCAAAATGTCTTTTTAATCTGTTATAGTGCCTGACTCAACTACCTCCTCTGGTAGCTCATTCCATAATACCCACCACCCTCTTTGTGAAAATATTATGCCTCAGATTCCGATTAATTTTTTCCCCTCTATGGAAAGCCTATGTCCTCTGGTTCTTGATTCCCCTATTCTGGGCAAAAGACTTCACCCGATCTATTCTCCTCATGATTTTACACACCCCTGTAAGGTCACCCCTCGTCCTCCTGCACTCCAAGGAATAAAGTCCCAGCCTGCCCAACCTCTCCCTGCAGCTCAGACCCTTGAGTCCTGGCAACATCCTCATAAAAGTTTATTTAGTTTGCCAAATTTTATTACCTTACAATTAATGCTGGTGAGAAATTGCACCATGCCGTTTAATCGGCTGTGGTTAAACCATTAATACCTTAAACGCATGGTGATTTTTTATGCCTACACGTTCAAAGTTTTAAATCTGAACTTTATCAGAGTGGCATGGTGGCACAGTGGTAGAGCTGCTGCCACACAGGTTTGATCCTGACTACGGGTGCTGTCTGTACTGAGTTTGTACGTTCTCCCTGTAACTACGTGGGTTTTCTCCGGGTGCTCCGGTTTCCTCCCACATTCCAAAGACGTACAGGTTTGTAGGTTAATTGGCTTGGTGTGTAGGACAATGCTCGTGCACAGGGATTGCTGGTCGACATGGACTTAGTGGGCCGAAGGGCCTGTTTCTGCACTGTCTCTGTATGTATCTGCAGTATTTGTATATGTATGTACATACGTTTCATTTAATTTGTGCTCATTTTCACAATGACTGCTCAGGAACAATAATCAATTCTAATAAAACTTTTCTAAGCAGAGGCAAAACCCCATAAGCAGAATAGACGCAAGGAACTGCTGATGCATTTGGTAAAGGTCTACGCTGGCTGGGGGAATCGAGAACCAGGGGACTGAGGCTTAAGGTGAGGTGGAAAAATGAAAAGGAACCTGGGGGCATTACTTTTTCACACAAAGGGTGGTGTATGGAAGTGAGAGAAAACCGAAGCACCCGGAGGAAACCCACGCAGTCACAGAGTCCCAGGGAGAACGTGCAAACTCCACAAAGACAGCACCTGAGGTTGGGGTTGAATTCTGGTCTCGGGCGTTGCGTGGCAGCAGCTCTACCAGCTGTGCCACTGTGCCGCTCAACATTAGGTTATTTTGCTCATTGTTGTCTGTTAATGCTGAGCTGGCCATCCCGGCATTGGTTCATTATATTTCAGGAACACCCAGAATCGGTTCCATTAAGGGGCGGCACGGCGGCGCAGTGGTAGAGTTGCTGCCTCACCGCGCCAGAGACCCGGGTTCGATCCCGACCATGGGGGCGGTTTGCACGGACTTTGTACGTTCTCCCTGTGACCGCGTGGGTTTTCTCTTAGGGCTTAAGGGATATGAGGAAAAAACAGGAACGGGGTACTGATTTTAGATGATCAGCCATGATGGCTCGAAGGGCCGAATGGCCTACATCTGCACCTATTTTTCTATGTTTCTATGTTTCTATGTTTCTATGTATCTCAAACACATGGAGTCAAAAGAGTGATACAACATGGAAACAGGCCTTTCGGCCCAACTTGCCCACACCGACCAACATGTCCCATCTACACTGGTCCCATCTGCCCACATCCCTCTAAACCTGTCCTGTCCATGTACCTGTCTAATTGTTTCTCAAATGTCGCGATACTCCGGATTACATTTACAGATAATCAGCAAAGGACTACCGCACAGCACCAGGCCCAGCAGTGCATTCAGTCCGCCTTGACATACCTGATCTCCCGGTTGCTAACCATTGTAACGCCCCTTCCCATTCCCACACTGACCATTCTGTCCTGGGCCTCTTCCATTGCCAGGGTGAGGCCACACACAAACAGGAGGAACAGCACCTCATATTCTGCTTGGGAAGCTTGCACCCCAACAGTATGAACATTGGAATCTCCAATTTTAGGTAATTAACTTACAAACAACCTCCATCTACTTCCCCACCCCTTCCTGTGCCTTACCTGGACTCACATCCCTTTCTCCCCTCCCCCTCCCCCTCCCCTTCCACCTACATTCCTCCCTCTGGCTTCACAATTAACACTCCTATCCTTATCTCACACCTTTTGTCTTTTCATCTCCGTCCTTTGTAAAACCATCCACTTATTCCCCCCCCCCCCCCCAACCCCCCCCTCCCCCCCCCCCCATCTGCATCTACCTATCACTTAATGCTGGAGGAACTCAGCAGGACAGTCAGCATCTCTGTAGAGAAGGAATGGGTGAGGTTCCTTCCTTCCTACACATTCCACCGATCACTTTTCAGTCTTTGCCCAGCACCCACCTCACTTCCTGCTGTCTCACCCCCACCAACACGATCACAGTGAAGAAGGTCCCGACTCAAACTGTCACCTCTCCATGTTCTCCAGAGATGCTGCCTGTCCCGCTGAGTTACTCCAGCACTCTGTGAAACGTCACCTATCCATGTTCCCCAGAGATGCTGCCTGACCCGCTGAGTTACTCCAGCACTCTGTGAAACGTCACCTATCCATGTTCTCCAGAGATGCTGCCTGTCCCGCTGAGTTACTCCAGCACTCTGTGAAACGTCATCTATCCATGTTCTCCAGAGATGCTGCCTGACCCACTGAGTTACTCCAGCAATTTGTGACTTTTTTAAAATAAACCAGCCTCTGCAGTTCCTTGTTTCGCCTCCAGCCCACAATGTCTGTGCCGGACATGATACCAAGACCAACTCTTATCTGCCTGCACATAATCAATATAAGGTCATAAGGAATAGGAGTAGATTTAGGCCATTCGGCCCATCAAGTCTACTCCGCCATTCAATCATGGCTGATCTATCTCTCTCTCCGAACCCCATTCTCCTGCCTTCTCCCCATAACTTCTGACACCCGTACTAATCAAGAATATTCCTCTATCCCCTGCATATCCATGTGGTTATCCCTTGCATATCCATGTGGTTTACGCCACTATCGTATCTGCCTGCACCACCACCCCAGCAGCACATTCTAGGCTCCCACCACCCTCTGTGTACAAAACACATGCCCCGTACATCTCCGTACAACTTTGCCCATCTGTCCTTCAAGCTATGCCCTCTATTATTTGATATTTTCATCTTGAGAAATAGGTTCTGACTGTCTACCCAATCTACGCCTCTCATAATTTGATATTAGTTTAGTCCATTGTCACGTGTACCGAGGTACAGTGACAAGCTTTATGTTGCGTGCCAACCAGTCAGCGGAAAGACAACACATGGTTGGGTCCATCAGGTCTCCCCTCAATCTCCGACGTCTAAGAGCAAATTGGATCACGAATCCAAGAAGATGAGATCATTTCTATAAAAGGGTGTTGATGTGGAGGGAAGTATTTGCGATAAGTGCAAAAAAGTAAACAAATGTGGGCTGCACAGATGGAAGAATATACGCTGGTAAATGAGTGTGATGTGAGCTGTGTGTTGCAGCTCCAGAACTCACCATGAACTCTGCATTTGTAGCAGAGAAGAATCACAGGCCATGTGTTTATGATCTCGTTGGAAGTTGATTAGAACTTTTGGTAATGAGATATTTTTATTTTCTGTAAGAGACATATTTTACAACTGATAATTAACCACATGTCTCACGCCACGTTATCTAACACGTTACATAACTATGATACCTGAAAAATGGAGATGAGGAAAATAGAATTTGTGAGATTTGATTATTGTTTGGTTGATTTTGGTGGCATAATTTTATTATTTTATAATTAATGCTGGTGAGAAATTGTGCCATGCTGTTTAACTAAAGTCAGCAGGGAAACAGGCCCTTCGGCCCAACTTGCGCATATCGACAAACATGTCCCATGCCTGCGTTTGGCCCATATCCCTCTAAACCTGTCCTATCCATGTACCTGTCTGAATGTTTCATTTAGTTGTGTTTAGTTTAGTTTAGAGATACAGCGCGGAAATAGGCCCTTCGGCCCACCGAGTCCGCGCCGACCAGCGATCCCCGCACATTAACACTAAGCTATACCACACTCGAGACAATTTTACATTGATACCAAGTCAATTAACCTACAAAACTGTGCGCCCTTGGAGTGTGGGAGGAAACCAAAGATCTCGCAGAAATCACACGTGGTCACGGAGAGAACGTAAAAACTCCGTACAGACAGCGCCCGTAGTCGGGATCTAACCCGGGTCTCTGGCGCTGTGAGGCAGCAACTCTACCGCTGCACCACCATGCCACCCAAAATGTCTTTTTAATCTGTTATAGTGCCTGACTCAACTACCTCCTCTGGTAGCTCATTCCATAATACCCACCACCCTCTTTGTGAAAATATTATGCCTCAGATTCCGATTAATTTTTTCCCCTCTATGGAAAGCCTATGTCCTCTGGTTCTTGATTCCCCTATTCTGGGCAAAAGACTTCACCCGATCTATTCTCCTCATGATTTTACACACCCCTGTAAGGTCACCCCTCGTCCTCCTGCACTCCAAGGAATAAAGTCCCAGCCTGCCCAACCTCTCCCTGCAGCTCAGACCCTTGAGTCCTGGCAACATCCTCATAAAAGTTTATTTAGTTTGCCAAATTTTATTACCTTACAATTAATGCTGGTGAGAAATTGCACCATGCCGTTTAATCGGCTGTGGTTAAACCATTAATACCTTAAACGCATGGTGATTTTTTATGCCTACACGTTCAAAGTTTTAAATCTGAACTTTATCAGAGTGGCATGGTGGCACAGTGGTAGAGCTGCTGCCACACAGGTTTGATCCTGACTACGGGTGCTGTCTGTACTGAGTTTGTACGTTCTCCCTGTAACTACGTGGGTTTTCTCCGGGTGCTCCGGTTTCCTCCCACATTCCAAAGACGTACAGGTTTGTAGGTTAATTGGCTTGGTGTGTAGGACAATGCTCGTGCACAGGGATTGCTGGTCGACATGGACTTAGTGGGCCGAAGGGCCTGTTTCTGTGCTGTCTCTGTATGTATCTGCAGTATTTGTATATGTATGTACATACGTTTCATTTAATATGTGCTCATTTTCACAATGACTGCACTGGAAACACAACATTTTTAGGGTATTCTGAATATAAACTGTAGAAGATTAACAACAGGGATAGATTACTCTGGATAATACTTACAGAATGGAATTCCGCAGAGATTGTATTAAAATCCACGTCTCTGTCTCTAGCTGTTACCTGCACAACTTTACACAACTGCAATTCAAAATTCAAATCTTGCTGCACACTTTGTCCACTAGATGTCTTACCAATACGTAATAAAAACCTAT
The DNA here is from genome assembly GCF_053455715.1 of Rhinoraja longicauda. NCBI lineage: Eukaryota > Metazoa > Chordata > Chondrichthyes > Rajiformes > Arhynchobatidae > Rhinoraja > Rhinoraja longicauda. Next base: position 11,319,215 of record NC_135958.1, on the reverse strand, counting down.
TCTGCTGAAGAAATGTTTCAGAATGCCTACTGTTCGACAAGGTTATTTTCCCCTTTCTTGGCGCTCTTTTGACAAAATCTACATTACAATAGCAGCGAAAATAGATGACACAAGACCCTTGTGGAGACACAAGTAATTCGAGGTGCTTGTATCTGACTCCTGTTCTCAAGCCACGTATGCTGATAAATGTATTCATCACATAGGGAGATGCAGGAGAGACATAGGTTCTACAAATCTGCATTCACACTGACATTAATCCTATATTTCCTCCCACTTTTATTCTTCCCACATTCCCAACAACTCTTCAGAGGGTGATTGTTGGTCGACTCAGAATTGGTGGGCTGAAAGGCCCGGTTCCACGCTGTATCTCTAAACTAAACTAAACTAAACTAAACTAAACTAAACTAAACTAAACTAAACTAAACTAAACTAAACTAAACTAAACTAAACTAAACTAAACTAAACTAAACTAAACTAAACTATTTTCGAGATACTTCTCTCCTGAGATGCTGCCTGTCCCGCTGAGTTACTGCAACAATTTGCGTCTGTCTTCTATGTAGTTCGGAGCCTGTTTGGAGGTTGTAGTGTTTAATAGCCTGGTGGTTGCAGGAAGGAAGCTGTTCGTGAACCTGGAAGTTGTGCCCTCATTGCTGTTCGAGGTGTTTGGTTCCAGGGGATGGTTCTCTATTGTGAATATTCCATTTACAAGCGGTGAAAGTATTTTGCACAGAGGGTGGTGGGTGCCTGGAACGCGCTGCCAGGGGTGGTGGTGGAGGCAGATACGATAGTGGTGTTCAAGAGGCTTTTAGATAAGCGCATGGATATGCAGGGAATGGAGGGACATGGGTCACACCTGGGCTGGGGAGATGGTTTTACTTGGCATCATGTTTGACACGGACATTGTGGGCTGAAGGACCTGTTGCTGCGCTGTAGAACAAGAACATGTTCTGCAATCTTGCCTACATTCATTTGGTTCAAAGTTTAAAAGAGAATTCTTATAATTTCCGTCAAACCTCAAAGAACTCCAAAGACGTGCAGGTATGTAGGTTAATTGACTGGGTAAAATGTAAAAATTGTCCCTAGTGTGTGTAGTAAAAATTGTCCCTAGTGTGTGTAGGATAGTGTTAATGTGCGGGGATCGCTGGGCGGCGCGGACTTGGTGGGCCGAAGGGCCTGTTTCCGCGCTGTATCTCTAAATCTAAACCGATGTGATCAGTTTCTTTAAATCGAAGCAGAAGGTAATAACGAAGATGGAGGTAGATGTTAGAGAAGGGATATCATCCGACATCATTATTTTACGGCGTGGTATTCACGGGAACGTGTGGTCCAAATTTCACAAAAGCACTGCTGCTATTTACTGTAAGTACGGACAACACACACGGGACTGGAGAAGGGTCTCGACCCGAAACGTCACCCATTCCTTCTCTCCAGAGATGCTCCCACTGAGTTACTCCAGCATTTTGTGTCTATATTCGGTTTAAACTAGCATCTGCAGTTCTTTCCTACACATGTGCAGTGTTGGGACATCCTCTGATGGATGTGAAAGGTTGGCAGCATCAGGAGCAGAAAGCAACTTGCTTCATTCTAATGTGTCGTGGCCTTTTACTCATCACGTAATGTTTACTGAATGGAATTTCAAGTATTTTTATTGAAAGACATTTGGAATGCTAATTCACCAGACATAATTTAGAGGGAAAAAATTATGAATATTTCCACAAAAGAAGAGAGCACTTTGTAAATTTCTATTGGGGAAAAAAATAGTTATTAATTTTGCTTGCAAGCACATCTGGTAATGAGGGGAATGCAGCGAAAAAAGTCATACATTGTATTTCTACACATTACAAAAAAATGCCTTATGTAAGCTTGTAAAAGAAAAATGTAATGTAACCAACAGTAATAAATATTTTCTGATACAAAATGATGTTCCATATGGTTTATTCTCGAGCTTTCTTTTGGTAGTACTCCTCCCATATTAAATCACACAAGTCCTTCCATAAGCTAGGGTACTGTCCCATTCACCTCTACCCCATTGCTAACATTGGTCTTTGTCTCTGGAGCTGATGCGCTACAATGCTGACAACTATATTCTGCACTCTGTATCTTTCCCCTTTGCTCTAATTATTTTACTTGAGTTTGAACTGCTTGTATGCATGGTGTATCTGATCTATTTGGATAGCATGCAGCACAAAGATGGCCAGATTGTGGAGGAATGGTTGATGGAATATAATACAGAGAAGTGTGAGGAGTTCCATTTTTGGACGTCGTACAAGGGCAGGACCCACACAGTAAATGGTAGGCCTCTGGGTAGTGTTGTAGAGCAGAGGGATCTAGGAGTACAGGTGCATGGTTCCTTGAAGGTCGAATTGCAGGTAGATAAGGTGGTCAAAAAGGTTTTTGGCACTTTGGCCTCATCAGTCAGAGTATTGAGTATAGAAGTTGGGAGGTCATGTTGCAGTTGTATAAGACGTTGGTGAGACCGCATTTAGAATATTGCCTTCAGTTCTGGGCACTATGTTATAGGAAAGATATTGTCAAGCTTAAAAGGGTTTAGAAAAGATTTACGAAGATGTTGCCAGGACTAGAGAGTGTGAGCTATAGAGAGAGGTTGAGTAGGCTGGGTCTCTATTCCATGGAGCGCAGGAGGATGAGGGGTGATCTTATAGAGGTGTACAAATCATGAGAGGAATAGATCGGGTAGTTCCACAGAGTCTCTTGCCCAGAGTAGGTGAATTGAGGACCGGAGGACATAGGTTTAAGGTGAAGGGGACAAGATTTAATAAGAATCCGAGGGGTAACTTTTTCACACAAAGGATGGTCGGTGTATGGAACAAGCTGCCAGAGGAGGTAGTTGAGGACGGGACTATCGCAATGTTTAAGAAGCAATTTGACAGGTACATGGATAGGACAGGTTTGGAGGGATATGGCCCAAGAGCAGGCAGGTGGGCTAGTGTAGATGGAACATTGTTGGCTGGTGTGGGCAAGTTGGGCCGAAGGGCCTGTTTCCACACTATATCACTCTATGACGCTATGACTCTTTGACAAAGCTTTTCACTGTACCTTGGTACACGTGACAATAATAAACCTGAACCTCTCTCCAGAGATGCTGCCTGTTCCGCTGAGTTACTCCAGCTTTTTGTGCCTCCTTGTCATCTTCCCCTCAGCTAACAATGAACAATTCTACATTCCCCCAGTCAACGTCTCCTTTGATCTGTTTTTTCATACCTGATCCTCCCATATCTCTGTGTCTCCCTCTCTCCTGACTCTCAGTCTGAGGAAGGGTCTCGACCCGAAACGTCACCCATTCCTTCTCTCCAGAGATGCTGCCCGACCCGCTGAGTTACTCCAGCAGTTTGTGTCTATCTTCGATTTAAACCAGCATCTGCAGTTCCTTCCCACACATACCTGTGTACTTTGACAGACATTTCGTCATTCCCTGCTGAAGTTCTTAAATAACGCAGTGAATGATTGCAAAATCACCAGCTGTGATGATAATGAAAATTGCCAGATTTATTGAAGGATTAGGTGTTTTTTTAATGAATGAAACCAAAACTGAACTTCCTCTTTCAGGCCGGTTCCCTTGAAGATACTCCAGTTTAAAGAAATCTTACTGAGAGAAGAGTGCATTCGTTACTAAATCTGTGATTTATCCTATCACAGTGCAGTGCATACGTACTTCCAAGTGGTGCATTGATCGTTTATGTAGGAATGGAACGATCAGATGCTTTAACAGTTTCCCTTTTGGTTATTAAATGGAATTTAGAGAGGTTTACATACAGTTACGAATATTCATCTCTCTGCTTTCCATTTTAGGTTCCTCTGTCGGCACAGCCTGGGGAGGAATCCAGCCTGCCTGAACTCGCACTTGTCCAGATCGGCTGATAGGAGTGGGCTTTATCGGGACTGTATTATTCCCATCTCGGATATAAACAGAGTGACTTGAACATCGCCCACTGTTCGGGATTGATCAGAGTGGCATACCAGTTTTAAATCTCGTTTCATTGTTCGTTTTCTTCTGAATACTCCAGAAAGGTTTTCTATCGTATTCAGGGCAGCGGGGAGAGCCGCTGCCTCACAGCGCCGGAGACCCGGGTTCGATCCTGACCTCGGGTGCTGTCTGTGTGGGGTTTACACGTTCTCTCTGTGCCCGCCCGCGTGAGTTTTCTCCGGGTGCTCCCGGTTTCCTCCCGCATCCCAAAGACGTGCAGGTTTCTGGATTAATCGGCCCTCTGTAAAATTGCCCCCTCGTGTGTGTGGGGAGTGGATGCGAAAGTGGGATTACATGAAACTAGTGTGAACGGGTGATCGATGGTCGGCATGGAATCGGCGGGCCGAATGGCCTGTTTCCATGCTGTATCTCTAAACTCACCCAGTAAGTTGGGTTGCCCACTGAACGATCTGCTGCCCCACCATGTTTCATGGAGAGAGCCACCCGAACCCTGGGCTTAAACCCACTGAAAGAGCAAGCAGATCAAAGAGGGGTCTTTGCTGGCTGCTAACCTTTCACCATTGTGTCACTGCTAAAGCTTCTATTAATTCCAATGTTCACTTTATCCAAAAAGTTTCTTTATTTTTTATTTTGAATGAATGCATCCCATTCAATGTGGGTATCACACTTGAGATAATCACCTGGTCCTAGGTCTTTGTTCAGAGGGGATTCAAGCATCGTTCTTGCTGGGCTGCTAATGAGTCAAAGCCTTTGCCAGACACAGCTCAATATCTCCTATAAAAGCCTTCACTCATTATTTTCCCAGTCCGTTCCCACAGCCTGTATACCCTGCCTTGACAGCTTAAATATAACACGGCACTAACATTCGGAAACGGCATTCGAAATACTATTTGATCTCATAATACTTGCTGCTGAAATGATAATTGCTGCAAGCTGTAAAAAAAATAAAAAATACATTTCAATCACCATAAGGTATTATCTCAGCCGATGAATTCTGAACCAAAAAGATACCTTTAAAATAGCCCCATCTGCTCACTGCCACAGTTCATAATTCCTTTCAGCTAACATAATCCAGTTTGATTTGTTCAGCAGATAAAATTCAGGCCACTTCTGCCCTTTATAGAAGGAACATAATACCAGCCTTTATTCAGCAACAATGCAAAATAATGGGATTGGAATGTGCAAAATGACTGGTTCTTAAATTACTGTGACACACAGAGGCTTAAAACAAGCTGTGGTTTAATGTAAAAAATCATTAGACATAAATTACTAAAGCAGTGTAGCATTAACAAGGTCAGGCCAAGGCTGTTTATGATGTTTTTCAGATGAAAACTGTTTGGCCATATCTCAAGCTTTCTGTCGTTTTACTGAAATTGCCAGGCATCAAATAAACAAGGTATTGTTGCTTACAATGTTTGACATTATAGTCATAGCTCTATCTAAAAGCTAAACGACTAGGTCATGTTATGTTCGGAGATCAGGCAGCAGAACATGTTTTTTGGGTAATGTTTTTATCTGGATGGAGTGTCCTGATTTAATAGCTCCCCTGATGTAGGCTCTGTCATGCCATTTCACTTAGAAGATGCTTTAGAGATGCACATTTCATGTGGGGTTTTGCAAAGAAAAAATGACGTTCCAGTGTTGTCCGGTGACAAAGCCAGATGACAGTAATGTGTCACAGACAGGGATTGCAAATGTATTATCCTTCTATTTAGACAGGAGTGACATCCTCCTACATCTCAGGAGATAATGTCACACAGTCGCTGAGCTTATTGTGCCTGCTATACAGTCAACAACATTGACATTGTTAGCCGGCGCGCTGTAAATATGGAGCCCCAACACATTTGGGTGCAAAGCGAACCACAGACATTCATTTCAAAAGCAAAATTTGTTTGGAAAACAAGTCACTTTTGACCACAGTATGAAAAACGGAGGTGGAAATCTGAGCCCAGAATGTGGAAGAGAAGAATTCTTTCAACAATTCATTTAAAAAGCACGTTTCTCTGGTTCTGTGAACTAAATACCACTAAGTGATAATATTTACCATTTCACCATCAGAAGCTTTGATTAATCCTGCTGCAAAACTGTTCAGTTAACCATTTATTACCCTGGAAAGGTGAAAACTACTGTGCTTAAATCATTTCAGAACCGATTGCCCGTTTTATTTTATGTTTTGAAAGGCACCCGGACAAATGGAGGATTACAGTCATTGCAAACAAGCAATTAATCCATGCCAGCCTAGCTGCATGCTTAGCAGTGTTTAAATTCAATGCTACTGTAATTGCAAAAAAATGTTTTAAAATGCAACTATTTCCATGGTAATGTCTTGCAAATTGAAGTATTGCTCTTTGTCCCTGTGGAATTTGGTGTGATGTTTTAATGTTGGTCATGATAAACATTTCCCAGCAATTAACAACCTTGCATTCCATCATCCCCAGACTGTTATTGTTCCCCATTGAGGCTTATCGGAGTGGTCAGATGACTGCACCAGTAGAACTACTGTCTTGCTGGAAATGTCATTTCTACTTCTCTCAGGCCACTTGCTCACAGCCATTGACGCTGTGAATCGGGAACCTTCTCCCTCGTCGAATTTCATCCACAGTTCTGTTCCGTGGGAAAACCAGGAGAAGGGTCTCAACCCGAAACACCACCCATAGCTTCTCTCCAGAGATGCTACCTGACCCGCTGAGTTACTCCAACATTTTTGTGTCTATCTTCGGTGTAAGCTAGCCTCTGCAGTTCCTTCCTCATAACCCCACTGCAAAAACACAGACTATTGATTTTCCTTCATTGATAAACACCGATCATCGTATCTTCCAAACATTGCATCTGGGAGAGAGCTGCTTAAAACACTTTTACAATCAGTGTACGTGTACAATATAATCACGATTTTTGAACAATTAGTTTCGTTTTAGTTTAGTTTTGAGATATAGCGCAGAAACAGGCCCTTCGGCCCATCGAGTTCGCACCGGCCAGCAATCCCCACACACTAACACTATCCTCCACACACTAGGGACGATTTTTCATTTACATCAAGGAAAACCTACAAACCTCTGTATTTTTGGAATGTGGGAGGAAACCGAAGATCTCAGAGAAAATCCACCCACGTAAAACTCCGTACAGACAGCAGCCGTGCTCGGGATCGAACCCAGGTCTCTGGTGCTGTAAGCACTGTCAGGTAGCAACTCTACCGCTGCGCCACCGTGCTGCCCTGAAGCACATTGTGGTTATCAGGGACCATTGGTCCCCAGACCCAAGACCAAGTTATTGGAATTGGTACAGAACAACAATATATTCATTCTGTTTCCAGGATAGCCTTGAAAGACATAGAAAAATATAAACAAGGAAACATAGAAAAATAGGTGCAGGAGTAGGCCATTCGGCCCTTTGAGCCAGCACCGCCATTCAATATGATAATGGCTGATCATCTAAAATCAGTATCCCGTTCCTGCTTTTTCCCCATATCCCTTGATTCCTTTAGCTCCAAGAGCTAAATCTAACTCTCTCTTGAAAACATCCAGTGAATTGGCCTCCACTGCCTTCTGTGGCAGAGAATTCCACAGATTCACAACTCTCTAGATGAAGATGAGTTTTTCCTCATCTCAGTCCTAAATGGCCTACCCCTAATTCTTAAACTGTGACCCCTGGTTCTGGACTCCCCCAACATCGGGAACATTTTTCCTGCATCTAGCCTGTCCAATCGTTTAAGAAATCTATAAGATCCCCTCTCATTCTTCTTAATTCCAGTGAATACAAGCCCAATCGACTCATTCTTTCATCATATGTTAGTTCCGCCATCCCGGGAATTAACCTGGTGAACCTACGCTGCACTCCCTCAATAACAATAATGTACTTCCTCAAATTAGGAGATCAAAATTGCACACAATACTCCAGGAGCGATCTCACCAGGGCCCTGTACAACTGCAGTAGGACTTCCTTGCTCCTTGTGTCAAATCCTCTTGCTATGAAGGCCAACATGCCATTAGCTTTCTTCACTGCCTGCTGTACCGGCATTTCAGTGACTGATGTACAAGCACATCCAGGTCTCGTTGCACCTCCCCTTTTTCTAATCTGACACCATTCAGAAAATAATCTGCCTTCCTGTTCTTGCCACCAAAGTGGATAACCTCACATTTATCCACATTATACTGCATCTGCCATGCACCTGCCCACTCACTCAACTTATCCAAGTCACCCTGCAGCCTCATAACATCCTCCTCACAGCTCACTCTGCCACCCAGCTTTGTGTCATCCGCAAATTTAGAGATGTCACATTCCCTCATCTAGACAATAGACAATAGACAATAGGTGCAGGTGGAGGCCATTCGGCCCTTCGAGCCAGCACCGCCATTCAATGTGATCATGGCTGATCATTCTCAATCAGTACCCCGTTCCTGCCTTCTCCCCATACCCCCTTGTTAATGTATATTGTAAAGAACTGGGGTTCCAGCACCGGGCCTTGCGGCACCCCACTAGTCACTGCTTGCTATTCTGAAAAGGACCCGTTAATTCCTACTCTTTGCTTCCTGTCTGCCAACCAGTTCTCCATCCATGTCAGTACCCTACCCCCAATATCATGTGCTCTAATTTTGTACACTAATCTCTTGTGCGGGACCTTGTCAAAGGCTTTTTGAAAGTCCAGATACACCACATCCACTGGCTCTCCCTTATCCATTCTACTTGTTACATCCTCAAAAAATTCCAGAAGATTAGTCAAGCAGGATTTCCCCTTCATAAATCCACGCTGACTTGGACCAATCCTGCCACGGCTTTCCAAGACACAATCAAAAGGCTTGTTAAATGACTGAGGAGTCTATCAGACATTCATGGATTAAACGATGCCTGTTCTGCAGAAATGATTTTCATATAAAGCCTGCCGTCATTTAGCCTGCTTGGAGGATTCTGAATAGATTCCTTGTATCTACTGCATCTATACTGCTCCATGCATCGTTTACAAAGTATGAAAGTAATCATTTTGGGTGATACACCCCAGATACGTCAACTTGCAAGAACACATTAACTTTCAAATGAACAGAACTCTGCTCCTGTGGGCACCAGAGTGCTCGGTAACACTTTCGTTTATGTCTCATTAATAACTGGGATATCACATTCCTATAGTCCCTGGTAACTGCGGCCAGACCAATACACTTCCCACAGAGGCAAGTTCACATTTGCTTACACACCCGTTTAAAAAGGTCAGCTTCCGTGTTAATAAATATACAGTAATAATGTGGTGGAGGCATTGATTTATACAGCACGGAAATGGGCCATTCGGCCCGCCATGTCCATGCTGACCTTTAAGCCCACCTTCAGACATCCTATGTGACCTGATAAGTACATTGTGTATCTATTTGGTTTTTTTTAATTTATTTATTTTCCGGTCAATACAATACAACAGATTGACCATACAGTTGTGAAAGTTAAATAGTACGAAATCATTGTATCAAAAATAAAACAATATAATCACACATGTAACGTCACCCATTCCTTCTCTCCCGAGATGCTGCCTGACCTGCTGAGTTACTCCAGCATTTTGTGAATTAATCACACATGATATTTTCTGACCGAATAAAAAAGGCGTAGGCAGAAGCCAAAGCTTATTGTGCCTACCCTTAATACTTAACAAAATATAATTAAAAAAACACGACGTCATAAGTCAGAAGCAGATAAACAAAACATAGAAAGAAACACAAATATAGTCAAGAACCATCATTTCTATCATGTCAATCATTTCTCAGTGGTGATCACATATTTTGTATCTTTCAAATATAACATTTTTGAACATTTTCTTGAATTTACACATATTACTACACTCTTTCAATTCATTGTTGCAACTATTCCATCAATTGACCCCTTTAACAGTCACACATCTATTTTTCACATTTGTCCTTCCCTCTTTTTTTCAAACATATAATTTCCCCTGAGTGGATATCTGCACTTCCTCACTGAAAACAAACCTTGGATACAGTCAGGAAGTGTTCTTTCTTTTGCTCTAAACATTATTTGTCGAGTATTAAAGTCTACTAGGTCCATAAATTTTAGGGCATATGATATGCCTTGCCTGTCTAAATATCTGTCAGTCTGAAGAAGGGTCACGACCCGAAACGTCACCCATTCGTTCTCCTCAGAGATGCTGCCTGTCCTGCTGAGTTACTCCAGTTTTTGTGTCTATCTTCAGGTTAAACCAGCGTCAGCAGTTCCTTCTTACGCACTGTCTAAATATCTCTCAACCACAGATGATCCCTCCATCTCCTCTAGTCTCAGATACCAACCACACTCTATGTAAAAAATAAAACCCATCAAAACTCCTATTTCTCGCCTTAAACCTATGTTCTTAGGTTTAAGGTGAGAAATAGGAGTTTTGATGGGTTTTATTTTTTACATAGAGTGTGGTTGGTATCTGGGACCAGAGGAGATGGAGGGATCATCTGTGTTCTTGTGTTATTGATAACCCTCCCATAAGTAAAAGATTCTAACTACCTGACTGGTGAAAGGCTTGGATAGAGTGGATGTGGAGAGGATGTTTCCACTAGTGGGAGAGTCTAGGACCAGAGGCCATAGCCTCAAGAATTAAAGGATGTTCCTTTAGAAAGGATATGGGGAGAAATTTCTTTAGTCAGAGGGTGGTGAATCTGTGGAATTCTTGGTCACAGATGGCCATGGAGGCCAAGTCAGTGCATATTTTTAAGGTGCAGATTGACAGATTCTTGATTAGTACAGGTGTCAGGGGTGATGGGGAGAAGGCAGGAGAATGCGGTTGAGAGGGAAAGGTAGATCAACCATGATTGAATAGTGGAGTAGACTTGTTCCCTGTGGCTATCAAACTGTACAGTCATGGGGTAGACTGAGACTGACTCCCTCCCCCCCCCCCAACCAATCTTTGCACATCCCCAATCCTTTCCACTCATCACTTTAATTTCACGTTTCATGTATTTTGTGTTTTTATGACGGTTGGCAGATCAATTTCCCTCCTGGGATAAATAAAGTTTTATCGTATCGTATCGTATCGTATCGTATCGTATCATATATTGCCCAGGTGGTCCCTCCATGGTGACTATTGTGTGGTACATCAGAGACAGTACCTGGTACAGGTGTGATGTTGGGTACAGTACTGCCCATGGCCCAGGTGTTCCCTCCATGGTGACCAATGGCTAATCAGAGACAGTGTGACCTATGGGATAGTCCACTCCAATCACAACCTCAATCACATATCACCTCTGCAACGCAACAAGATCTCCCACACAATTCTGGAACTCAGGAGATAATTCCAGACCTCAAAAGATAATTCCGGAACTCAAAAGATAATTCTGGAACATAGAGAAATCCAGTTTATCCTCAGTGGGAATAAAACATCTCTTGAATAACAATTGCAGATTGAAATTTATATTTTTCTGTATGATGTGGTGTTGGTGATTTACCCTGTTTAATTCCCCACTGACAGGAACTTTCAGAATATCCACGGTTTAAATAGCACAGCAATATTTCAACCCAAATATCAGATCAGAGACAAGCCAAACATCTATATACTAAAACTCTTGTTTGTTTGTTTGTTCCTGAACTACTGCCAAAATGGTACACGACAGCACGACAATCTTAGGCCCACCTTACTCACCATCGTCCATTTGGTGCTGATGGAGGAAGTTTCATTGAAATCGGTGTTATATTTTAAAAGTTATTCACATTTTAAAGTTTAAATCTATCTCCTAGGGAGGGAGGGGGAGGGAGGGATGGGGGGGGGGTGGAGGGAGGGGGGAGGGAGGGAGGAGGATAAGGGGGGGTGGAGGGAGGGGGGAGGGAGGGAGGGGGAGGAGGATAAGAGGGGGTTGAGGGGGATGGAGTGGGGGGGGGAGGAGGGGATGGGGGAGGGGGAAGGGAAGGGGGGAGGGAGGCAGAGGGGAGGGGTGAGTGAGGGGGAGCGGAGGGGGGGCATGGGGGGGACAGGGGAGGAGGGAGGAGAGGGTGCTGCACCAATGCAGGAGAGGTTTGGGCCCAATGGGTCCACTTGGTCTAGTATATATATATATATATATACTATCACTTATCACTTGTCTTGCTGCAGACAATCTTGAATGGAGTGGTGGTCATACCGTGTCGTATTCCTCTCTCTACCTGCGTCGCTTCACAATGCGGTGGTCTGTTTTCGACACAGTCGCCCGAACAATAACTGTGATTCACTGCATTGAAAGGTTGCTGCCCAAACCTTTTTAACTTGAGAATCCATTATGAAAAATTCATTTTGCACCTAATCTCCCTCTTCTCCCTTGCACGCACATGGAGCAGATGGTGAGGTGTTGTGCATTGGAAGGTAATAAATATAGTGTAACTCTCTGAGAACAAATGATAACCGGGATCCTTCCAAGCATATGAAAGACCCATAATTCATGGGTCCTGCGGGGGCAAGCAAATTGTGAAGGTCCCTGACAATGTACGAACAAACCCTTTATAACAGCACATTTTCAGTGGGCTTTTCTGTCTGGTTTGTGGTTTGCCGTGGAGTGTGTTGACACGAGGTAGTAACAGGGTGCTGTAGACAGTTGCCGGAATTTTCCCCACCATTCACCATCCAGTGAAGGGGCGGGTAAAAGTGGACCATTCTATCCTCTACACCTGACTGCTACTTGCAGAATAATCACACAATGTGCATACTTAACACAAACCTGTTCCAATATTAAATATCCCACCGTCCAACCATTTCAGCCCAGTTGAGTAAACTCATGCTGCAGGCAGCTTCCAACATTAATAATGCCATAAGTGATAGGCGAAGAATTAGGCCATTCGGCCCATCAAGTCTACTCCACCATTCAATCGTGGCTGATATATCTCACCCTCCTAACCCCATTCTCCTGCCTTCTCCCCATAACCACGGACACCCGCACTGATCAAGACACCCACACCGATTTTTACACACCTTAAACCCTCAATTCATATTCACTTTCTTCATTACATTTCAAGAGAGAGTTAGATTTAGCTCTTAGGGCTAAAGGAATCAAGGGATATGGGAAGAAAGCAGGAACTGATTGTAGATAATCAGCCATGATCATATTGAATGGCGGTGCTGGCTTGAAGGGCCGAATGGCCTACCCCTGCACCTATTTTCTATGTTTCTATTACTGGCATTCAGTCAAGGGGCTCGGGGGGGGATGGGGTGGGATCGGGGGCAATCTAACTTTGGACACCAATGCTCAATGCTTGGGTAGGTGGAGATGGGATCATTCAGGGTTTCAGGTTTATTGTACCGAGGTGCGGTGAAAAGCTTTGTTTTGCATACTATCCAATCACATCAGATAATACTACACATAAGTACAATCGGTTCAAACTCAAGTACAATAGGTAGAGCAAAGGGGAAGATACAGAGTGCAGGATGTAGTTCTCAGCATTGTAGAGATAATGTCCAATGTCCACAGTGAATTGGAGAGGAGCCTAACGGTCCTTCCATGAGCTGGGGTACTGTCCCATTCACCTCTACCCCATTGCGGACATTGGACTTTGTCTCTGGAGCTGATGCGCTACAACGCTGAGAACTATATTCTGCACTCTGTATCTTCCACTTTGCTCTACCTATTGGACTGGAGTTTATATTTATGTGTAGTATCATTGGATTTGTTTGGATAGCACACAAAACAAAGCTTTTCATTGTATCTTGGTACACGTGACAATAATAAATGCAAACTTAAACCTAAACCATGAATGTTCCCACCTCCAAACAAGGATCGCAATGTCTGTGGTGCAATGTCTGTGGTGCAATGTCTGTGGTGCAATGTCTGTGGTGCAATGTCTAACTGTACAACTCCTCCCCCTTCTGTCGTGGGGTAGACTGAGAAGGACACACCCCCCCTCCCCCCACCTCCCCAATCTTTGCACACCCCCAATCCTTTCCACTCGTCCTTCTTTGTGTCTGTTCCTCCCAATGTCTTGATTTAGATGCGCCTGATCGAGGCTCTCTTCCCAATATTGGCACGAACTCTGCAGCTATCAATGCGATTATGCTGTCGTGTTTGTGATCCTTACATTGTGGAACTGACACCAACCTTGGGACTTCTCCAAACACACAAACGACTGTAGTGAATGGTGTATACGCCTCCACCGGCTACATTGTCTTACATCCTTTGTCACTGAAATCCATGGAAAGTAGTGGAATTGGCAAGAACTTAAGGTGGTAAATTTGACATTGGTTGGCAGCACTGATGACTGGACAGCAGTTGTGGTCACTCCACACTTTCAGCCTCATGGAATATTCACACATGGAGCATAGAACAGTGCAGCACAAGAACAGGCCCTTCGCCCCACAATGTCCTTGCAGAGCATAAATCCAAGACCATTATTTATCTGCCCACACATAATCCATATCCCCCCATTCCCTGCATGTCCATGCACTTATCTAAACCTAAACTTATCTAAACTGAACTGAAAACATGAACTAAACTGAAAAGCAGATTAAGCACCACTATCGCATCTGCCTTTCCTGTGCTGTACTGTTTTATCTTCCATCTTCTACGTTTTATCTTCTACGTTCTATGTTCTATTACTGTGGTATTGGTATAGACTAAGCATCAACACCTTTCATAAATACTGATGTACCCTGACATTATAAAAGCATTTACTGTTTACCAGCAGGTAGTGAATTGTTTAACATCACTTTCAGGGAAACTGATCTTTGGAATGGAGTGGGAAAGCTTGTGTTGTGTCACCAGTTTGACAATACGGGCCACCGTGGAACGTTACATTGAATTAGTTATTGTACCCCGTTATGCAAGTCCAAGATTGACACTGTTTCATGACATTAAGATTCACATGTTGATGCCATGTTTCTCTGTCTATGTGTGTAGTGTGCGCATGTAGTGTGTGCATGTTTTGTGTGCGTGTGTTCCATGAGTGTGTTCTGTGTGTGACGTTTGCGTGTGTTGTGTGAGTGTGTTGTGTGCGTGATGTGTGCGTGTATTGTGTGAGTGTGTTGTGTGCGTGTGTTGTGTGCATGTGTTGTGTGCATGACATGTGCGTGTGTTGTGTGAGTGTGTTGTGTGAGTGTGTTGTGTGCGTGTGTTGTGTGAGTGTGTTGTGTGCGTGTGTTGTTTGAGTGTGTTTTGTGCATGACATGTGTGTGTGTTGTGTGAGTGTGTTGTGCGCGTGTGCTGTGTGAGTGTGTTGTGTGCATGACATGTGCGTGTTTTGTGTGAGTGTGTTGTGTGCATGACGTGTGCGTGTGTTGTGTGAGTGTGTTGTGTGCGTGACATGTGCGTGTGTTGTGTGAGTGTGTTGTGTGCGTGTGTTGTGTGTGTGTTGTGAGCGTGATGTGGGCGTGTGTTGCGTGCGTGTGTTGCGTGTGTGTGTAGTGTGCGTGACATGTGCGTGTGTTGCGTGTGTTGTGTGCATGTGTGGTTTTACTGGAACCACATGAAAAAGATGCATAAATTCTCATACTTTTTTTATCAGTTCTAATGTGCTTTGGAACTTCTGAAAGGGCAGTCTAAATGACCCTTCTTACATCATCACAAGTTTATCTGGTAATTTTGTACAAAGAGACCACCACACATTTGATTTCATTATGTTCTTGTTGTCGGTCATGAAATTGATGATGTGACAATGATCCTTTCCCTAATAAAGCGCGCTGAGACAGAAGGAAGTGTGCAGATTGCCCGTGCTTGATAACCACTGACAGTAACTAGTGACAATTCAGCTGTCCTGACTGAAACATAGAAACATAGAAACATAGAAAATAGGTGCAGGAGTAGGCCATTCGGCCCTTCGAGCCAGCACCGCCATTCACTATGATCTTGGCTGATCATCCAAAATCATTACCCCGTTCCTGCTTTCTCCCCATATCCCTTGATTCCGTTAGACCGAAGAGCTATATCTGGGTTACATGGCGACCCAGCACATCAGTCGTTTACGTGCAATTGGGATTCTTATGCAAAGCAGAGGAAACGTTTTGGTTTAGTTTGGTGATACAGCACGGAAACAGGCCCTTTGTCCCACCGGGCCCGCACCTACCAGCGATCCCCGCACACTAACACTACCCTACGCACACCAGGGATAATTTTACATTTATACCAAGCCAATTAATCTACAAACCCGCACGTCTTTGGAGTGTGAGAAGAAACCGGAGCACCTGGAGAAAACCCACGCAGGTCACGGGGAGAACGTGCAAACTCCATACAGACAGCACGCGTAGTCGAGATCAAACCCGGGCCTCTGGCGGTGTGAGGCAGCAACTCTACCGCTGCGCCACCCTGAATGAGGCCGTTGATGAAGGTTCTGCGAGAATGAACATTAACCTTCACACCCAGAAGGTCACGTCCCTGACCAATCATTTCTCCCCAAAAAACCCAACAGTGACAGAGACCAGTTTTGTCACCTTCACGGTTTTAAGCATCGAAACACGGTTATTTCATCCACAGCAGCCTGAAGCCTCCGAGGCCCCAATCTAATATATTAACTAAAAAAAATATCATTCTCAGTCAATGTCACTTTAGAAGAGCAAAGATAAATCAGAAACAAATCTATACCTGCAACCAGAGTCAGATGATAGTGAAACTGGCCTCCGATTGGTGGTCAGGTAAATTAATGAAGAACAAACAAAATTATACATCAATGCATGAAATCAATGCTGTCAGACTGGGCTGAGAGTAGATATCTACAGTAATGGACAACAAACTTGTATCGATCCGATAGAAATTTAGTATCATAAATACACAATTATATTCACACAGATTGAAGCATAAAATACATTTCTGTTCTTTGATTTCCATTGTTGATGGGATGGGATGTAGACCATTGCTTGCAAGGCCGGTAGATGTTACCCACCCACACGTGCCCTTGGGAGTAGATGATGAAGTGACAGAGTTGTAGTGTGGGGCAGGGGGGGTCCAGGCTTTATCTACAATGATCATGCTTTCAAGTAGGGATGGTGGAGGATGTTTCCACTTGCGGACGAGTCTAGGACCAGAGACTCAGAATTAAAGGACGTTCCTTGAGGAAGGAGAAGGGGAGAACTTTCTTTAGTCAGAGTGTGGTGAGTCTGTGGAATTCTTTGCCACAGAAGGCTGTGGAGGCCAACTCAATGGATATATTTAAGGCAGAGATAGATAGATTCTTTATTAGTACGGGTGTCAGGTTGTGGGGAGAAGGCAGGAGAATGGGGTTAGGAGGGAGAGATAGATCAGCCATGATTGAATGGCGGAGTAGACTTGATCACTTATGACCTTATGAAGTTATGATGGAGATGAACGCAGGGTGGAGTGAGTGATGGACCATGTGAAGGTGAGAACAGGGTGGAAGTTGATAGAAGAAGTTAGGGACTTCTTGAGTTCTGTATGAGTGTGGATCCCAGCATTACTGCAGCGTCGGTATGCTGGAGTAACTCAGCGGGACAGGCAGCATCTCTGGAAAGAAGCAACGGGTGACGGTTCAGGTCGACACCCTCTTCAGCCTGCTGCAGAAGTCTGAAGAACTTCCTTCTCTCTAGAGATGCTGCCTGACCCACTGAGTTACTCCAGCACTCTGTGAAACGTCACCTATCCATGTTCTCCAGAGATGCTGCCTGACCCGCTGAGTTGCTCCAGCTTTGTGTGTCCATCTTGGGTTTAAACCAGCATTCCTTCACCACTGTGGCATCAGTGTGCTGGACTAAGTACTGAGGAGGGGGCCGAAACTGAACTGAAACCAGAAATATTCCACAGTTTCCACAAGAAGACAGGTTTCCAATCATCTGCATCCCTGGTCCTTCCTGAGTGGACATCATTGTTTTGGGAGGTGCTGTCAGAGTGGCCTGGGTGACTTTAGTTTAGTTTAGTTCAGTTTAGTTCAGTTGAGAGATACAGTGCAGAAACAGGCCCTTCGGCCCACTGAGTCCGCACCGACCAGCGATCCCCACACATTAACACTACCCTACACACAGTAGGGACAATTTTCATTATACAAAGCCAATTTACCGACAAACCTGTACGTCTTTGGAGTGTGGGAGGAAACCGAAGATCTCAGAGTAACCCATCGCAGGTCACGGGGAGAACTCCGTACAGACAGCACCTGTAGTCGGGATCGAACCTGGGTCTGTGGCACTGAAATCGGTACAAACGCTGCAATCATGGGGTGGGGGGTGAGGGGTTGGAGGTATGGGGGCTGGGGTGGGGGAGAGGGGTGAGGGGTTGGGGGTATGGGGGCTGGGGTGGGGGGTGAGGGGTTGGGGGTATGGGGGCTGAGGGTTGAGGGGTGAGGGGTTGGGGGTACGGGGGCTGGGGTGGGGGAGAGGGGTGAGGGGTTGGGGGTATGGGGGCTGGGGTGGGGGAGAGGGGTGAGGGGTTGGGGGTATGGGGGCTGGGGTGGGGGAGAGGGGTGAGGGGTTGGAGGTATGGGGGCTGAGGGTTGAGGGGTGAGGGGTTGGGGGTACGGGAGCTGGGGTGGGGGGTGAGGGGTTGGGGGTGAGGGGTTGGGGGTATGGGGGCTGGGGTGGGGGGTGAGGGGTTGGAGGTATGGGGGCTGGGGGTATGGGGCTGGGGGGGTTGTTGGGGGTGAGGAGTTGGGGGTATGGGGGCTGGGGTGGGGGGTGAGGGGTTGGGGGTATGGGGGGCTGGGAAAGGGGTGAGGGTGAGGGGGGGGTGAGTAAATATTTAGGGTGTAGGAAATGTTGAAGTGTTATCCTGAATGACTCTATGAATGTGTTTACCTTGAGTGTTCTCAGACAAAATGGAGCCCAGGCAAGCACACTTGAAATACTGAAGACGACTGCAATTATCTACATATTGATTAGAGGCGCTGTCTTGCTTCTTGAAATGAATAATAATTGTAATGAGGAATCTATATTGGGAATGGGCAGGCACTGTGCCCATGGTGTTAAATGCTGTCAGTGTGTTGCACGCTGCCTCTGTAATTCATTCCATTGATTTCAAGACAATAAATATCAGCAGTAGCGTACACCTCCACCCTGTACCTGAAGCCCAGACCCTTCCTCTCCACCATCGCCCTCAATCTGCTGGCTGACGCCCAAGAATATCTCCCTCAACCCCAGCTCTTTCACCAGGTCGGCACGGTGGCGCAGCGGTAGAGTTGCTGCCTCACAGCGCCAGAGACCCAGGTTCGATTCTGACTACGGGTGCTGTCTGTCCGGAGTTTGTATGTTCTCCCCGTGACCGGCGTGGGTTTTGTCCGGGTGCTCCTGGTTTCGTCCCGCACTCCAAAGACATACGGGTTTGTAGGTTGATCTGTATACTAAAACTCTCGTTTGTTATCTTGTTTGTGACTGAACTTCAGCCAAAACGGTACACGATAGTGCAACAATTTTAGGCCCACCTTACTCACCATTGTCACTTGAGTGATAATGCAAGTAGTTTTATTGAAATCGGTGTTATATTTTTTAAGTATTCACATTTTAAAGTTTAAAAGGAGGGAAGGGGGAGGGGAGGAGGGAGGGGGGAGTGGGGGAGAAGGGAGAGGGGAGTGGGGGGGTTGAGGAGAGAGGGGAGGGCGGAGAGGGGAGGGTGCTGCACCAATGCAGGAGAGGTTTGGGCCCAACGGGTCCACTTTGTCTAGTTATCTATAAAATCGTCCCTTGTGTGTAGGATAGTGCTAGTGTACGGAGTGATCGCTGGTCGGCACGGACTCGGTGGGCCGAAGGGCCTGTTTCCTCTAAAGTCTATAAACAAAGATCAGATACGTAGCCATGGGAACTGACATGGGCCCATTCCACACCTGTATCTTTGTTGAGTGCATGCAAGAGGTACTATTACTGTCCACTTTGGGCACCCGTCCCTCCTCAATCTCCCTTTGCACTACATTCATGACTGCATTGTAGTTGTTTCCTGCACCAATGTTGAGCTTGACAAGATCACCACCCATTTCAAACCCTACACTTTCCTTTCTGGTTCTCCTTGGAGATAGATTAGCAACAAACAGTGCGGCCATGGTGGCACAGCGGCAGAGTTTCTGCCACACAGCGCTAGCAGCGCCAGAGACCCGGGTTCGATCCCGACAACAGGTGCTGTCTGTACGGAGTTTGCACGTTCTCCCCGTGACCACATACCAGATTTCTCTGAGATCTTTGGTTTCCTCCCACACTCCAAAGACATACAGGTTTGTAGGTTAATTGGCTTGGTGTAAATGTAAAAGTGTGTGTAGGATAGTGTTAATGTGCGGGGATCGCTGGTCGGCGTGGGCTCGGTGGGCCAAAGGGCCTGTTTCCGTGCTGTATCTCTAAACTAAACTAAACTAAACAGTGATTCAAAGCCAAAGACATGCAGTGCTGGAGCAACTCAGCGGGTTCAGCAGAACATGGATAGGTGACATTTCGGGTTAGTCCAGCATTTTGTGCCTTTTTGTAAACTAGCATCTGCGACTTCATGTGTTTCCAGTCATTATAGCTGACAGACTTCCACAGCTATCTGGGCTGTATTCCTTCACACTTTCCCTCCTGTAAGAACTGTTTTCCCTTCTCCCTGTTCCACTGACTCTGTTGCATTTGGTCTGTAAACAAGTCTGTCCACAATAAGCTGACCTATGAACGTTTGTCCTGGGCCAAATTAGTCCTGGGCATTGATGCGATCGATCGTAAAGAATGCTCTTCAACACCTCCGCTACCTCAGCAGATTGAGGAGATTCAGTATGCCAACGAATATTCTCTTAAACCTCTACAGGTGCACCAAGGAGAGCAGATTGAATGGTACCAGAAAAGCCTGGCCTGGCAACTCGAATCCCCAGTGATGAAGGAGGCTACAGAGAGTGGTGGACACTGCCCAGACCTGCCCGGCCCATCACATGTACTGACCTCCCCACCATCAAAGAGATCTACAGAGAGTGGTGGACACTGCCCAGACCTGCCCGGCCCATCACATGTACTGACCTCCCCACCATCAAAGGGATCTACGGGGAGTGGTGGACACTGCCCAGACCTGCCCGGTCTATCACAGGTACTGACCTCCCCACCATCAAAGGGATCTACGGGGAGTGGTGGACACTGCCCAGACCTGCCCGGTCTATCACAGGTACTGACCTCCCCACCATCGAAGGGATCTACAGAAAGAAAATCTAATATCTGCCTCAAAAAGACAGCTAATGTCATCGAGGACCCAACCTCCCCCCTCTACTACCATTGAGAAGGTGCAAGAGCATGAAAACCCAGACCTCCAGGTTCTAGAGAAGTTTCTTCCCAGCAACTATCAGGCTCTTGAACACTGCACAAAACCAACCTCAATCCTACTTCACCTGTCATGATCTATTATGATCATTGTTTTTGTTGTACAGTTTGCTTTGGTTTTGCACGATTATAGTTTGGTTACCTATTATTACTGATCATTAATGTATCGTCTTATTGATTATTATATATTTCTTTGTGCATTGTTACATTTATGGGCCTGTTATGGTGCAGCAAGTAATTAGGTCTTATTGCCAGTGCATCTTTAATCAGAATTTACTGGACTTTATTTTGCATTAAATGTTGTTATTCCCTTTATTCTGTATATGCAATGGCAGATTGTACAGCTCTCTCTCATTTTTCACTCGCAAGTAGCAACAGTTCTCACATCAGTCCATCAGAGGGTGCTCTCAACGTTTCTGACCAGCTCCACACAACAATAAAGCAATCTTAATTCACTGAAAGGTTATTGTGGCATTTATGCAAAATGGTGCCTGTCCACACACAGAAAGGTGTCCTTCCACGGCCAAACCACTATTGTACACAAATCTTCACTGCAACCAGCAAGAGCCACAACTATTTCTAGTCACTCTAGACCCTCTGAATTGAAAATATTTCACTGTAAGAAAACAACCAATTTCTCCTCCTATAAATTCATTTTCTGTGTGTGGATTTCAAACCAGATCTATTTCCAGCATGTGATCCATTTTCTTAGCTTCTTGTTTGCAATAACCGAACTTAAAGCATATCGTTTTACATATAACAGGCAGCTAATTTTGTAAAAATATTACTCAGGCACAGCTGTTGGTAACTGCTCTTAACAGCCATGTGATTTAATTAGAGCATGGCATATCAGATGGCCCCAAGACTGGTTTCACTAACCTGCATTTTTCTGATCCCTTGCATTAGTCAGAGCTGTGATCCCATCTTCCACGACACATGCTAGGTGGTGGTCCGAGTTTGCAGCTAAACAAGTCACAAAGAGTCAAGGAGTAAGCAACATTGCATCATCGCAAACGAAAGTATAACTTCAGAGAAGTTTTAAGCTTTAAACATAACCCTTTATCAAGCTTAGTTTAGAGATACTTCACGGAAACAGCCCTTTTGGCAAAAGTCTTTGAGTCCACGCTGACCATCGATCACCTGTTCACACTAGTTATCCCCCAGTTTCTCATCCCTACTCACCAGGGACAATTTACAGGAGGGCCAATCAACCCACAAACCCGCACGTCTTTGGGATGTGGGAGGAAACTGAAGCACCCGGAGAAAACGCCCACGTAGTCACGGGGAGAACGTGCAAACTCCACACAGACAGTGCCCGAGGGCAGGTTGGCATCCCGAGACTGTGGCGCTGTGAGGCAGCTGCATTACCTGCTGCGCCACCGTGCCACCCATAAATAGTATAGTACCGGTCAAATTCTGGGCACAAATGACTGGAACACAGCCTGAAATATCCCAAGGGACTGCTCAGGAAAGAAACTAAAAGAGAACTTCACTGCAATGCCAAAGGTCCTCACTAACACACACTGTTCCCACACAGTGTGTAAACGGGGGGAACTGTAGTTACATATCACCAAGATAGATGACACAAAATGCTGGAGCAATTCAGCGGGACAGGCAGCATCTCTGGAGAGAAGGAATGGGTGATGTTTCGGGTCGAGACCCTTCTTCAGACTGGTTAGGGATAAGGGAAATGAGGGATATAGAGGGTGATGTGGAGAGATAAAGAACAATGAATGAAAGATATGCAAAAAAGTAATGATGATAAAGGAAACAGGCCATTGTAAGCTGTTTGTAGGGTGAAAACGAGAAGCTGGTGCGACTTGGGTGGGGGAGGGATGGAGAGAGAGGGAATGCCGGGGCTACCTGAAGTGAGAGAAATCAATATTCATACCACTGGGCTGTAAGCTGCCCAAGCGAAATATGAGATGCTGTTCCTCCAATTTGCATTTAGCCTCGCTCTGACAATGGAGGAGACCGAGGACAGAAAGGTCTGTGTTGGGAATGGGAAGGAGAATTAAAGTAAGATCAAGGAAATGTAGAATGGTTCATTGTTGGCTGAGGGGAAGGTGACAACGAGGTGGACAATCAGCAAAATTTTATCAGGAGGGCAGTGAAATTAGTCAAGTTTCAAAACTAGTTACTCCAGCATTTTGTGTCTGTCTTCAGTGTAAACCAGCACCTGCAGTTCCTTCCCACACACTCCGTTACATCCCACGTATGTTTTTATAAAGTGCGATGTTACTGGGTCCACAATAAAAGCCCAGCGTCGGACTCTGCTGCCACTGTTCAGCGTTAAGGCCGACGCATGAATTTTAATAAATGGCAAACAGATATATATTTATCAGAGCGCATTCTGTTGCCATGGTTTCCGGCTTAACTAGCCACAGGCAACACAGAGCGGTTGTTGTCAAGTTTTAATATTAAAAGTTTACGACTGAAAAGGTTATAATTAATCTTGAATTATACAAAAATACAAAGAATTCTTCTTTAACAAAACCATAAACACCATTTTTAATTAACAATTGCGCTGATTCACTCCACTTTACTGCGCGATCTGACTGGTGTGATTTTTGTGAATGTTTCTGTTATTATTTCAAATGCAGTTAGATGTTACTTACACTTTGACAGGAACCACCATGCATTTTTGAGTTTAGCTTATTGTCACGTGTACCGAGGTACAGTGAAAAGCTTTTGTTGCACACTAACCAGATAGCAGAAAGACGATACATGATCACAATCGACCCATTCAAAGTGTACAGATATATGGTAAGGGAATAACGTTTAGTGCAAGTTAAAGCCAGCAAAGTCCAATCAAGGACAGTCCGAGGGTCCCCGAGGAGGTAGATAGTAGTTCAGAACTGCTCTCTGGTTTTGGTAGGATGGTTCAGTTGCTTTCTTTTAGGATCTTTTTAGCAGAGATACAGCGCAGAAACAGACCCTTCGGCCCATCAGGTCCGCGCCGACCAGCGATCCCCGCACATTAACACTATCCCACACACACCAGGGACAATTTACATTTGTACCAAGCCAATGAACCTACATACCTGTACGTCTTGGGAGTGCGGGAGGTAACCGAAGATCTCGGAGAAAACCCACGCAGGTCACGTACAAACTCCGTACAGACAGCACCCGTAGTCGGGATCGAACCCGGGTCTCCGGTTCTACAAGCGCTTTAAGGCAGCAACTCTAGCACTGCGCCACCGTGCCCGGCCCTGCTGGGAAATACGTGGTGGTTTTCAACTCTCCCATAGGACATGGCGACTCCACTGATGAAGCACAACTTTGCAGCGAGCTGTGACTGACTGAGCCTTTGCATGTGGGCCGCGAAGATCCATAGAAGAGAGAACATAGAACAGAACAGCACTGGAATATCCGTGCTGAACATGACGCCAAGTTAACTAATCTCTGCCTGTATGTGATTTAGATCCCTCAATGCCCTGGATATCCATGTGCCTATATAATAAGCGTCTTAAATGCCACACAGTTAAGAAGATAACATCCGCAGTTCTGACTTGGGAGTGCTATTCTTCCCAGCTGTTATCAGGCAACTGAGTCATCCTACCACAACCGGAGAGCAGTGCTGAACTACTATATACCTCATTGGTGACCCTCGGACTATCCTTGATCGGACTTTGCTGGCTTTACCTCGCACTAAACGTTATTCCCTTACCATGTACCTGCACACTGTAGATGGCTCGATTGTAATCAAATATGGTCGTTCCGCTAACTGGCTAGGATGCCACAAAAGCTTTTCACTGTACCTTGGTACACGTGGCAATAAACTGAACTGGACTGAAACTATTTAAGTGGGAGATCCGGGCCATTTTATGCATCAGGAACTCACGCACTACACCCTCATAGTGTGGCAAAAGATAAACCAGACCTGGTCTTGGCCTACATAACCATCACTAGCAACACACACAGCGACCATGGCCCAGGGACCTACTGTATGCCACTGCTGATGTGTGTTATGAATGATCACTCTCTAAATGTGGGCACACCAGGCACCTTCAGTGCAGTGATAATGACCAGAGACGATGTTTAATGACGTTAGATATCGCCAGTGCACCAACTAGATTTACATTTGTTTGAAGAAGTAATCTGGAAATGTCTACATCAGCTTAAGAGAGCAGACAAAGTCTGAAGGAGGGTCTCGACTCGAAACGTCACCCATTCCTTCTCTCCAGAGATGCTGCCTGTCCCGCTGAGTTAATCCAGCATTTTGTGTCTACCTTCGATCTAATCCAGCATCTGCAGTTCCTTCTTACACATTCTTCTGCTAGGCTGTCGGCAACGTAGTTTACACAGGGTCCCTGTCTAAGCATCTAGAATGGACACTCAAACCACATGCATTCTTAGTGCCTTACACAGCCTCATTGTGAGCACAAATCCAAGCATGTATTACCTTAAATCCTATATAAATACAACCATTATAACTCTGAGCAACGGGATATTGCCGTGGCGAGACTGCTCGTATTTAAGGTGACAATCTTAAGATTAAAAAGCATTGGATGAATAGTGTATAGGTTTCTTTCATGATGCATTATTAATTTTAGTAAGAGATTGTTAATGAACTAGTGGCAAGGAGGCATCTGCAGTTTGAACGTTTCCCAGTGGGATCTATCTTGGCAAGTTCCCATGCCGGGCGTGAAAGCAGATTCTTCAATGCTGAAACTTCACTACACCTCCACGTCCATTGTTATGATTAGTTTACACTTACTTTGATATAAATGACAGGATTTGCATGTGGCAAAATTCGGGAGAATATTTTTGATATTCCGGAATAAACTGGTGACAAAAGAATCCGCACAAAATGCTGCGTTGTTATTGTAATGCGGAGCGGAGCTGTCACAATCACAATGTGAAGCTTTGACAATGCCTTATCTAATTGTGATTTGTTTCAAGTTACAAGCAGACATCTTCTGAAAATCTGTCAAGTTTCAAAAAGTTGCTGAGTTTTTTTTTTGAGGTAAGTGCAATTAACATTAGCATAATAAAGAACCATTGCGGATGGGTTATTTGTCTTCCTATTTCCCCACGTATATGTATAAAGCCGGATACAAAAACAATTACAACAAGGTGAAGGCTTTTCTTTTAGAAGGAAGAGACAGAACAGGGCGGCACGGTGGTGCAGAGGTAGAGTTGCTGCCTTACAGTGCTTGCAGCTCCAGAGGCCCGGGTTCGATCCTGACTACAGGCGCTGTCTGTACAGAGTTTGTCCCTTCTCCCCGGGACCGCGTGGGATTTCTCCGGATGCTCCGGTTTCCTCCCACACTCTAAAGACTTGTTGGTTTGTAGGTTAATTAGCTTCGGTAAAATTGTAAAATTGTCCCTAGTGTGTGCAGGGTCGTGTTACTGTGCGGGGATTGCTGGTCTGTGCGGACTCGGTGGGCCGAAGGGCCTGTTTCCGCGCTGTTTCTCCAAACTAAACGAAAATCAAACTTTTGTATTGTAATTAATTTATTAGCCAAGTATGTAAAAACATACAAGGAATTTGATTTGCCATACAGCCATAACAAAAAAAGCAACAAGACACACAGCTGCATAAAAGTCAACATAAACATCCACCACAGCGGCTCCCCCACATTCCTCACTGTGATGGAAGGCAATAACATCTTATCTTCTTTCCTCCTTATTCTTGGAGCAGTTGAACTATCTGCAGTCGGGGTGATCGAAGCTTCTGCCATCGGGGCGGTCGAAGATCCTGCAGTTGGAGCTCCCGAATCAGCTCCTAACCAACTCTTGCACCATCCTGACTTGGCAAGATATCGGTCGTCATTCATTGTCATTCGGTCTAAACCCTGTTTGAGGACCATCGGGCAAACCCGTGTCTCTGGAGCTGCATTCGCTGTAAGGCAGCAACTATACCGCTGCGCCACTGTGTCGCCTATGTGTCAGTCGGACAGAAAATACATAATACTCACTCAAACTCAAACTCAAACTTCTGGGGTAATTCAGTGGGTCAAGCAACTTCACTGGACGACATAGAGAGGTTAATTAAGGGCCCCGACCTGAAACGTCACATATCCATGTTCTCCAGAGATGCTGCCTGACCCGCTGAGTTACTCCAGCACTCTGTGAAACGTCACCTATCCATGTTCTCCATAGATGCTGCCTGCCTGAATGGCTGTGATGACTTGAAGGGTCAACTGGCCTTCTCCTGCACCTATTTTTTATGTTTCTATGTTTCTATGAACCGCTGAGTTACTCCAGCATTCTGTGAAACGTCATCTATCCATGTTCTCCACAGATGCTGCCTGACCTGCTGAGTTACTGCTGAGTTACTCCAGCACTCTGTGAAACGTCACCTATCCATGTTCTCCACAGATGCTGCCTGAGCACTCTGTATCTATCTTCAAGACAGAGGGGAAAGTAGATCAGCCATTCAAAGAAGGACCGTACAGTATGTATGTTTGTCGGACTTGTGAGGTGAATAATATTACAGAAACTAACTTGCCTGTGGTCATCTCCACAAGGTGGGTACTCATTACCCGGTGAAGGACTGTAATCTCTTTAACTTTAGACTCAACCGATTATCCACACAAATATAATTCTTTGAAAAATAATCAGTTTCAATCAACTCCATTAATCCTACAGCGGCCCAACAACAATGATTGCCATTAAATGGTTTCAGAATACAGCAGCTAATGGCTGATTCCTTTCATCTCCAATCAGCGTTGCAAACAAGCCCAGCTTCCAGGAAATATCCGCCCAACACATCGAGGAAAGTGCACGATCAGTCCGCAGTTGGGGAAGTGGACATCAGTTGTGTAAATGTTGCAGAACATTAGTCAATACTCCATGTGGGCGGGGGTGTACTAACAGATCTCAGCTGGACCAACAGACCAACCTGAGTAAAACGCTGGAGGAACTCAGCGGATCAGGCAGCATCTGGGGAAGGAATGCACAGGCAATGTTTCAGGTCACGACCCTTCTTCAGACCCTGTTTTAGGAGGACAGGGCATGCAATCCTAACACTAATCGAACTGAGAGGGCATGCAATCCTAACGCTAATCGAACTGAGAGGTGCAGTCCCGATCTTCCAACCTACCTCAGTACGGACATTGGACATTTTCTCTGCAACGCTACAATATTCAAAACTAGATTCTGCACTCCAGTATTTTTCTTTCTTTGCTCTACCTATTGTGCTTGTATGTGGCTTAATTACACTCATAGAGTCATAGAGTGATACAGTGTGGAAACAGGCCCTTCGGCCCAACTTGCCCACACCGGCCAACATGTCCCATCTACACTAGTCCCACCTGCCAGCATTTGATTTTGATTTTTTTTAGAGATTTGATTTAGAGATACAGCGCGGAAACAGGCCCTTCGGCCCACCGAGTCCGCGCCACCCAGCGATCCCCGCACATTAACACTATCCTACACACACTAGGGACAATTTTTTTAAAACATTTACCCAGTCAATTAACCTACATACCTGTACGTCTTTGGAGTGTGGGAGGAAACCGAAGATCTAAGAGAAAACCCACGCAGGTCACGGGGAGAACGTATAAACTCCGTACAGACGGCGCCCGTAGTCAGGATCGAACCTGAGTCTCCGGCGCTGCATTCGCTGTAAGGCAGCAACTCTACCGCTGTGCCACCGTGCTGCCCATGTCCTTCCAAACCTGTCCTATCCATGTACCTGTCTAACTGGTTCTTAAATATTGGGATAGTCCCTGACTCAACTACCTCCTCTGGCAGCTTGTTCCATACACCCACCACCCTCTGTGTGAAAGTACATGGATAGTATTATCTGATATGATTGCAAGCAAACAGTTTGTCACTGTATTTTGGTACACGTGACAATAATAAACCAGCACCAATGGGGATCCCCCTCTTTAGCTCCATTGTGCATCTCATAAACTTTTACAAATTTTATGTCAAACCTGTCAAATCTATTCCCTGATAGTTTGCTTGGGCAGCCTACAACCCATAGAAACATATAAAATAGGTGCAGGAGTAGGCCATTTGGCCTTTCGAGTCAGCACCGTCATTCAATATGATCATGGCTGATCATCCACAATCAGTACCCCGTTCCTGCTTTCTCCCCATAATCCCTTGATTCCGTTAGCCCTAAGAGCTAAATCTAACTCCCTCTTGAAAACATCCAGTGAATTGGCCTCCACTGCCTTCTGAGGCAGAGAATTCCACAGATTCACAACTCTCTGGGTGAAAAAGGTTTTCCTCATCTCAGTCCTAAATGGCCTACCCTTATTCGTAAACTGTGACCCCTGGTTCTGGACTCCCCCAACATCGGGAACATTTGTCCTGCATCTACCCTGTCCAAACGTCTAAGAATTTTAACCCAGCGGTATGAATATTGATTTCTCTAACTCAAGTAACTTTGCATTCCTTCTCTCTGTCTCTCCCCCACCCAACTCGTACCAGCTTCAAAGTCGTCTTGTTGAGTCTCATTGTCTGTAACTCGTTTACAGCAAGGTCACCACAGGAGCCCGTGCAGCAGAGAACAGACGCACTGCAGAGGCCCAGAGGAAACGCACCGCACGCAAGGCCCGGGCTACCTCTACTTCCATCCACTTGTGTCCTACGTGTGGGCGTGCCTTCCGGGCCCGGATTGGCCTCACCAGTCACTTCCGGACCCACAGTCACCAATCCTCCAACTGAAAGTGAAGTCATGGTCATCTTCGAACCCGAAGGACGAACAACAACAACAACTCATTTTCACCTGGCTCACAGCTAAGAATGGCCTGTTTCCTTTATCATCATTACTTTTATGCACATTCATTAATTCTATTTTTCTCTACATCACCGTACATGTCTCTCGTTTCCCTTTCCCCTGACTCTCAGTCTGAAGACGGGTCGATTCTCTAGAGATGCTGTCCGACCCATTGAGTTACTCCAGCTTTTTGTGTCTTAAACCAGCATCTGCAGTTCCTTCCAACACAAATGTAAACCCTTGATACATTTAAGTTCCCATGACATTTTGTTTTCCTCTCTGCTGGGAAAGTGGATGTAAAGAATTCACTTAACAAATCTGCAATTTCCTCATTATCCGTTATAATCTTCGTTCAGTTTTAATAGACTCTCGTTCCCATTTACTACTTAAATATAATTATAAAACATTTTGGTGTAATATTCTTTAAAAGCCTTTTGGTTACATTTTCTCCCAGCTTGCAACTCAAACACAGTTGAAGTGTTTATGCTTTATTCTTAATTGTTAACTGTATGTTTGTGTTGTCATTTGTGAGCGGAGCACCAAGGCACATTCCTTGTATATGCACATACTTGGCCAATAAACTTATTCATTCATTCATTCATTCAAGTGGCCCCCAAATTGTGGCAAAGATAGACACAAAACGCCGGAGTAACTTAAAGTCCGTACAGACAGCACCCGAGGTCAGGGCCGAACCCGGGTCTCTGGCGCTGTGAGGCAGCAACTCTACCGCTACGCCACCGGGCTGCCTCTACTTCATTGAATGCAAAACACAGCCTTTCACTGGATAGAGAGGTACGTGTGATAATAAAGTGCTCCTGAACTATCGGTCGGTGTGCTGAGCCCGGGACAGTCACGGACCAAGCTTGCATCGCCGTAGGGAGCAGCACTGTAATCCCAGCTCCTACAGTGATCTGATCCACGTGTATGGATGGGGCCGTGCAACAAACACACCAGCTGACATGGTGTCGGCCCAAACCCCTCCTGCGACCGAAGATAGACACAAACTGCTGGAGTAACTCAGCGGGACAGGTAGCATCTCTGGAGAGAAGGAATGGGAGACGTTTCGGGTCGAGACCCACCTTCAGGTCGAGACCCTCCTGTGGCAGCACTGGGATGAGCACCTACTCATCTGCAGCAGATCGGAGTGCAGGTGACAAGCAACCCACCCACCACGTCTCCCCCACAGGTGTCTCAGGTGGCCCTCTGTCTCCTCTGAACCTAAATGTCAGCCCCAGAGTCTACACTGCAAGAAGGGCCCTAACCCGAAATGTCATCTACCCATGCTCTCCAGAGATGCTGCCTGGCCCGCTGAGTTACCCCAGCACTCTGTGAAACGTCACCTGTCCATGTTCTCCAGAGATGCTGCCTGGCCCGCTGAGTTACTCCAGCACTCTGTGAAACGTCACCTACCCATGCTCTCCAGAGATGCTGCCTGACCCGCTGAGTTACCCCAGCACTCTGTGAAACGTCACCTACCCATGCTCTCCAGAGATGCTGCCTGACCCGCTGAGTTACTCCAGCACTCTGTGAAACGTCACCTACCCATGTTCTCCAGAGATGCTGCCTGACCCGCTGAGTTACTCCAGCACTCTGTGAAACGTCACCTACCCATGCTCTCCAGAGATGCTGCCTGACCCGCTGAGTTACCCCAGCACTCTGTGTCGATGCTGCAAGTGTGTCCTCTTTCAGCGCTTTACCAAGGGCTGTGGCTGTACTTGATCCCTTATATGTCAGTGAACATTTGTGGTATAATTGCTTAATAAAATGTCCAGTGACCCACATAGTTGCTTGCATGAAACATGTTTAGTTTAGTTTAGAGATACAGAGCAGAAACAGGCCTTGCAGCCCACCGAGTCCGCGCCGAATAGCGATCCTCGCACACATACACCGCCTGACACACACGAGGGACAATTTACAATTTTACAGAAGCCAATTAACCTACAAACCTGTACGTCTTGGGAGTGTGGGAGGAAACCGGAGCACCCAGAGAAAACCCACGCAGGTCATGGGGAGAACGTACAAACTCTGTACAGACAGCACCTGTAGTCAGGATGGAACCCGGGTCTCTGGCGCTGTGAAGCGGTAACTCTACCCATTGTGCCACCATGCTGCCCTTGGTGTTTTTCTGCCCATTTGCCAACCCCATATGTCATCTCCCTCTGCACCCGGGCAGAGCAGGGAGAAGGATGCGCTGGTGTGCCTCTGGGTCTGCTGCCTCTTGTTCATCATTGGCACCCGATGCGTCATCATGAGCTGACCCCTCCGCCTCGCCCCACACTCCAGTGGGTGCCAGTCTCTGGGCTGGTGCTCTGCGAGTGGGTGTGTGTGTGTGTGTGTGGTGGCACCTACTCAGCAGGGCTCTCCTCCCTACCAGTGTCGTCCTTGTTGGCACGGGGCTGTCTCTGTCTCGTAAGAAGCATCTAGAGGAGAGAAAGAACAAACAGGAGTTAGGGAGGCATTGGGACTCTGGGCGGCAGCAGGTGAGTGGGGTCCCGGTGCAGCTGGAAGCTACGTGCCTGTGCAATGCTGGAAGCTCAAACGGAACGGGTACAATAAGCAGAGATCTTGCTCATTGAAGCTCCCAGCCTGGTAGAATCCCATTCTGCCATCTGGTGCGTGTGGCCGCTGATCTTAGCTTATGCTCCTCCCGCTCGGTCCCTCCTCTGCCCGCTTCACCTTGCCGACAGATCTCCGCCCGGTGGAGTGGCGCCACGTCCCAGGTGAGCTGCAGCCACCTGGGCTCAGCCTCAGGCGCAGGTGCTGAACTGAACGCTACGAAGTGAAAGGCAATAAGGATGAAGAAATAGCGGCTGCAGAAAGATTGCTGATTGTGCATTTGTACATGGAGCGAGGAAGCAAGGCGGGTGTTGGAGATAGGAATGGATACACTCTCCTCACCAGGGAGTGGCGGATGAAATGGGCAAGAGCTGGGCGGGAGAGCCATGGCTCTCTGAGAGTTATAAGAATGAAGATCTGTACTCACACTTTCTCTTCTGAGGCCAGGAGCGATCCGCTGGAGGTGGCCATCTTCTCAGTTGTACGTCCTTTGGCTTCCTGCAGCAGGGTGGAAGAGATTTGTCCCTCTTGCCTTGACCTGCTGCAGGTCATCCCAGCAGGGTCCAGCTTACAGGAGGCCTTGCCCAGAGACTCGTGCTCTCTGCCCCTGTCTGCACCACTCCCAGAGGGAGGTCTCCCTGAGGGGAATGCAGCGATGTTTCACGCGGCGACGTTGGAAAGCCTCCATTGAACCCGTTGGCCACGGGGTTATGAACGCAGCCTGGCTTCCCAGCCCGCCAGTCGTGAACGTCCAAACACTCACACGGATGTAAACACACAGGCTGTGCTTTTAGCTGCTGTGCAAGGGTTTTGAACGAGTGCCAGGAATAACTCGGTTAAAGTTGGGGCTGAAAATGACTGGAGATCCATCAACACTTGCAAAGAAAAACGATAGCTAATGCACCTTGCATCAGAACTCAAACTAGACTGAACTGATCCAATTGCTGAAAGAATGATTACATATTTAATATCAAAGAATGAACTCTGCATGAGGTAAAACATGGGCAATGGCAACACACTAAATATTGTCTAAATGTAATTATCAGGCAAAATGAATGAGAAGATGGTGACACCACCAGGGGCTGAAGTTGCATTCGTGAAATCCCAGTTGGTGGTGACCCAATAGGTTACAGTTATATTACTGATAACTCTGCTGATTACAACCAGATTGGTGTTAACCCTGGTTGGTAATAACCTGAATAGTGATATTCAAGTGTTGCATGTTGGAGGAGGGCAACTGGAGAGATGGTGTGCAAATTGAGTGGTTCACCTCGTGCATGTCCCATGTCCAGGTGCGCTCGGCCAGGAAGGCCAAGTCATCGCATGTAGGCACAAAACGCTGGAGTGATTCAGCGGGTCAGGCAGCATCTCTGGAGAGAAGGAATGGGTGACGTTTCGGGTCGAGACCCTTCTTCAGACTTCAGACAATTCATCGCTTGTTGTCCCTATTCAGCTCAAGCCCCCGCCACAGGTGAGATGAGAACCTCCGTGCCACGATCATCCTCGTTGGAGAATAACAAGGTATTCAATGGCTCATGTTTAAAATATGCTAAAATATAAATACTGTCGGCCCACAGTTAGTTGTCAGCATTGTGCTGAGACCAAGTATTGGGCTGAACTATGGGCCAAGTATGCGTGCTTTCAGTTAGAAAATTATTGTATTACCTTCAGAGAGTATATAAATGTCTGTTTTATTTTAAATAGAATAAACTACTTTTCACTGTGTAATATGATTTTGACACGTTATTGCTGCTGGTGAAACTGAATAGGAAACAGGGCTGAGTTCTGGTTTGGGAGGTAGAGACGTCACTAATCTATAGAGTTTCCAGTGGCAGAGTGGAGGAGTTCACTTATCACTAGTATTCTTTGGTATCCCAAAATGCTGCAGTAACTCAGCGGGTCAGGCAGCATCTCGACCGGCCCTTAACCTCACCCATTCCTTCTCTCCAGAGATGCTGCCTGACCCGCTGAGTTACTCCAGCATTTTGGGATACCTTCGATTTGTACGAGCATCTGCAGTTATTTTCCTACACAACTGGAATTCTTTGAATTACCTCACGGATATTTTGTAAACTGTTTTGACTCTCCAGACAACGACTTAAATTAGTTTAGTTTAGAGATGCAGCGTGTAAACAGGCCCTGCGGCCCACCGGGTCCGCGCCGACCAACGATCCCCGCACACTAACACTGTCCTACACACACTCGGGACAATTTTTACATTTACCAAGCCAATTTACCTACAAACCTGTACGTCTTTGGAGTGTGGGAGGAAACCGAAAGACCCACGCGGTCACTGGGAGAACGTACAAACTCCACACAGACAGCACCCGTAGTCAGGATCGAACCAGGGACAGTGGCGCTGCAAGCCAATTGAAGAACATAAAGTGAGGAGCAATGGAGGTGTTATGTCAACAACATATCACTGCGCCGCTGAGTTACTCCAGCAAAAAAACAGTATCTTCGGTTCCTTAACATCCAACATATCACTGTGTATTGACTTTAGAAAATAGATTTTAGATGTTTTTCAGTTTATAGGTTTAAAAAAAATATGATGACAAATTTAATATTCATTGTTTACAGATATATTTACGCAGTAATTATTTATGTCTAGTGGAGAAATTAACCACCTCACGAGAAGTCTAACTCACTTGGAGAAGATGGAAGTCCACACTGGTGCTTTGACAATGGTTCCATGAAGAACCAGATGCCAATTAACATTGGACTCCTAATTGGAGGCTGTTTTTGCAACAATCCTACAACAGACATGGAGAATATGAATCCCCCTCCATCTCCTCACGTCACCGAGAAGTTAAGTTCAGAGATTGTAGATATAGCGTGGATACAGGCCCTGGGGCCCACCGAGACCTCGGTAACCATTGATCACCCGTTCACGCTAGTTCTACCAGAAGTGTTCTTTCCATGCATGTGCTCATTCATTGTTATATCCATATTGGAATCCTTGCTATTGTCCCTTGTCAACAATATCAGGAACATTTCTTACTTTATTCTAGCTTACAGGCGTGGCGTACTTTCTTCAACACGGTGGCACAGCGGTTGAGTTGCTGCCTCACAGCGCCAGCGACCCGGGTTCGATCCTGACTACGAGTGCTGCTGTTTGTATGTTCTCCCCGTGACTTATGTGGGTTTTCTCTGGGTGCTCCGGTTTCCTCCCACACTCCAAGGACGTACAGGTTTGTAGGTTAATTGGGCTTGGTATAAATGTAAATTGTCCCTAGTGTGTGTAGGATAGTGTTAATATGTGGGGATCGCTGGTGGGTGTGGGCTCGATGGGCTGAAGGGCCTGTTTTCGCGCTGTATCTCCAAACTAGTTGTAAGCACGTTAACAGCCATAGTGATGATAAAATGGTGGGAAAGAAATTAGTCTTTGCTGGAAGTAAATATCAGAGATGAATCCTGTGGGATTCGTGTAGGTGTTGGCACCAGAGGCCTAGCGTAAAACTCTCTCATGATGTTTCATTATCCAAGTGAACAAATGATCAAGAACGAGGCACAAGGAAATCCAGATGCTCGAATCGTAAACAAAGCACAAAGTGCTGGAATAACTCAACGGCTCAGGCAGCATCTGTGGAAAGACCTTTTGGGTTGGGACCCTTCTTCTGAGTGATTGTAGTTGAGGGAAGAAATCTGAAAGAGAAGTGGGGGTTGGACAAAGCCTGGCAAGTGATAGGTGGATACAGGTGAGGGGTGTGGGGGGGGGGGGGGTTGTTTGGCAGATGGGTGGACAAAGGGTGTCGGATAAGGAGAGAAGAGGAGTGAAATGTAAAGCCAGAGGGAGGGATATAGGAGGAGGTGACAAGGTGGAGGAGGGGAAGAATAGTGGGAGAACTGGGTGCCCATCAGAGTGGGGGGTGGGGTGGGTTGGGGGTGCAGGAAAAAGAGAAGGAGAAAGGGAGGTATTACTTGAAATTGTAGAATTCTATGTTCATGCTGTTGTGTTGTAAGCTAATCACGTGGAATATGAGGTGCTGTTCCTCCAGTTTGTGTGTGGCCTTACTCTGACAATTGAGGAGGCCCAGGACAGAATGGTCAGGGCAGGAATGGGAAGGGGTGTTACAATGGTTGGCAACCGGAAGATCCAGCAGGGCCTCGGCGGACCGAGCGCAAGTGTTCAGTGAAACGGTCGCCGAGACTACATTTAGTCTTCAAAAGTTCATAAGTGATAGGAGCAGAATTAGGCCATTCGGCCCATCAAGTCTACTCCGCCATTCAATCATGGCTGATCTATCTCTCCTTCCTAACCCCATTCTCCTGCCTTCTCCCCATAACCTCTGACACCTTATCAATGTAAAGGAGGCACGAGCAAACAATGCATCAATTTTCCTTCGTGCTCAAGAAGTTTTCCTGTCTGCTGTATGTTCTTGAGTTCTAATTGTTCAATATCAATAATCTTTATGAAATAGAGTGGCATGGTGGCGCAGCGGTAGAGTTGCTGCCTTGCAACGCTTGCAGCGCCGGAGACCTGGGTTTGATCCCGACTACGGGCGCTGTCTGTACGGAGTTTGTACGTTCTCCCCGTGACCTGCGTGGGTTTTCTCCGAGATCTTCAGTTTTCTCCCACACTCCAAAGACGTGCAGGTTTGTAGGTAACTTGGCTTGGTAAATGTAAAAATTGTTCCTGGTGCAGTTGTAGGATCATGTTTATATGCGGGGATCGCTGGTCGGCACAGACCCTGTGGGCAGAAGGGCCTGTTTCCATACTGTATCTCTAAACTAAATAAACTGGGCTAAATACAAAAAAATCGACTTGTATTTCCTTGCATTGATCAGTTCGAAGTTATTGAAAGATTGGTTCCATCGTATCAGAAGTGAATCTGTTCTTTAAAATATATTGTGTAGGAAAGAACTGCACATGTGCAGGAAGGAACTGCAGATGCTGGTTTAAATCGAAGGCAGACACAAAATGCTGGAGTAACTCAGCAGGTCAGGCAGCATCTCTGGAGAGAAGGAATGGGTGACGTTTCGGGTCGAGACCCTTCTTCAGACTGAACTTTAACATATATTAATTGAATGAACAGGAATGAGAAAGTTTGATTCAAACTCTCTCCACTGTATTTGTGACAAACCGGGAAGGGAATGGCCAACTTCAATACAAAAGTAAAGAGATTCTTCCACCCATCTTTCCCTCTTGCCTCGTATATCTTCGATAATCTTCCTGTGTACTGTTGGCTGGCTGTCTATTCTTTTTGGATCCTTTTATTACCATTCTGTTTTTCTCTGAGAGAGAGAGAGAGAGAGAGAGAGAGAGAGAGAGAGAGAGAGAGAGAGAGAGAGAGAGAGAGAGAGAGAGAGAGAGAGAGAGAGAGAGAGAGAGAGAGAGAGAGAGAGAGAGAGAGAGAGAGAGAGAGAGAGAGAGAGAGAGAGAGAGAGAGAGAGAGAGAGAGAGAGAGAGAGAGAGAGAGAGAGAGAGAGAGAGAGAGAGAGAGAGAGAGAGAGAGAGAGAGAGAGAGAGAGAGAGAGAGAGAGAGAGAGAGAGAGAGGAAAAAAAAGTCCTGCACATGTAACCTAATTTTCATTCAGTGTTGGCCTAGTCTGAGAAGTCATACAAAAAATGACCTTTGAGTCACCAGTGGGCATATAAAGCACAATAAACGCCATTGTCCTGTCAAAAAATGAAGATGTTTTACATCATTACAAAACTTAATGTTCCATCTTTTCAAATGTAGTAGTTTTCAAAGGCCACATTCCAATTGATGCTCATTAAATTCAGGCTCGAGTTTCCTGTGGCAGGGATGAGAAAGACTTTCTCATGCTTTGGAAGTAATCTGAATCAGTCTTTTAAAACAGATATGGTTACAAGCTCGCTCTGAAAGGTACTGTAACTGCTCAGCCCTTACAAGTGACAACACTGTGGCTTTTGTGCTTATAAATCTAATAATTGCTGCTTGAACCATTGCACTTTAGTCACACTGCCTTCTATTTACTTATGAATAAATCAACTTTTTAAGTAAAATTGTTGTCTGCAAGTTGAATGGGGTTAGCATGCGGAGTAATTGGTGGCTTAAAGTTTCCTGGAATTAATATCAAAATTGACAACAGTATGGAGTTTGGCTACTGCCTTTGTTTTCCGGTTAGCAGCAAATTATTAATAATCTGGAGTTTTTCAAACCAGCAGGACCATTGGATGCTGCTGAAATGAACCAGTCTATAATCAAAACGAAGTGGCAACAGGATCAGTGGATGCAAATGTATCATAATTGTACTCAGCAGAGTGTTTGGTAAATCTACACTGATTCCAGAGTTGGCAGAGGGTTAATAAGGGCTAAATTTATATTTTTCATCATATTATTCAGCAGAGTAAAGCCATGGCTTTAATAATTTATTTTGTGGATAAACCTAAGTGGCCACTCTGCATCTCAGCAATGTGCTTTCTTTCATTTTAATTTTAATAGTACAGCGAGCTGGTAGAAACACTGCCTCTGGTGTAGCACCAGAGACCCGGGTTCGATTCTGACCTGGCGTGCTGTCCGTGTGTGGAGTTTGCGCGTTCTCCCTGTGACCCGCGTGGCTTTTCTCCGAGATCTCCGGTTTCCTCCCACATCACAAAGACGTGCAAGCTCGTAGGTTAATTAGCCCTCTGTAAAATTTCCCCTTAATGTGTAGGGAGTGGATGAGAAAGTGGGATAACGTTGAACTAGTGTAAGCGGGTGATCAATGGTCACGGGGGGGGCGTGGACTCGGGGGGGCCGAAGGACCTGTTTCCATGCTGTGTCTTTCAACTAAACTAGAGAAGATGTGAAGCTCTCAGATGCTAACATAACATATGTATCGTTGAAGTTATGGGTCAGTAACTAGGATGCAAAGTGTCAGATTATTAGTAAAACAACCACTAATTACCCATTATTCATTGTCAAACATTTTTAATACATTATTCAGTTTTAACCTACATATATCATACTCATTTTCAACAATTTTATAAAAGAATTTTCCGGGGAGTTTATTACTCTATAAACCACATGTAACACATGTATGGAGGAGAAATTCAACCGATCAAGGCTAAACATGACCTTCTGGCCTGCATGATTGGGTGGCAATGCTGAACATCTAATCTGGTTGGAATATTGGAAGCTGGGGTCTTTTATTCTGTTGAAGGTATCCACTAGAGTAGTAAGGCTTGTGATCAATTGGAGTCTCATTGCTGGTTGTAAGACCCAAGTAATAACATTCAAAAACAGGCAGGTGTTGGGTGCTGCCCAAAGTCAGCATCCTGGTACCAGAGCCATGGTGTTTCAGTATCTCAGGGACTACTGAGCAAGTGTGCACGGAACCTTTCTGGGGAGGGGCAGGTGTACAGATGGACCCTCCCTGCTACCCAGCTCAGCGTTTGGGACATGAGCCCGATCAGAATATCTCAATAGCATTTGAAGCTCATCTATTTTGTTCAGATTTGGCCCCAATGTTCAATTTGGATCGGGCATTCGCGACTGAAAATTGAAAAAGTTGAATTTCTCCCGTGTTGTTCTTTAAAGCCATATTCTTTCTCTGCAAAGGACCACTGGGAAAAAAATTAAAATAAGATGCTAATGCACATCATTTTAAATATATTGCTGAATAATACTCCTTTTCAAACTAAAAGTGGTTTGAGATATTTGATGTAAGGCTATCAGGCAATGACTGTAGCTTGCTGAAGATGGAAGCAAAATCTCTTCCTGTTTGCCCTGGGATGGTACAGGCTTATTCAACGTGACGTGGCAGTGAGTTTTAGACCCCGTCTAAAAGGATTTACAGCCTGCTTTTCACACCATTTAAGAAACATATTATGTAGGGATCACAGTGTTAAAAACAAAGTACAAAAATATACTGTACTGATAAATGGCAAATATTTAACAGAAAATCAGCAGAAAAATATGGCTTTAATTTTCATGCATTTTGTCAATTCGTTTTATGACTTAATTAGCACTGGTTTTATAGCATAAAGTCTTTTTCCACTTTCTAATTGTAGGTTGTGATAAAAGATAGGCCAATCAGACATATATACATTAGCTGGTCTCACAATTTAAAATTCCAAGAAACAGATGCTGGTTCAGTTCCAATAGTAGCAAAATTATTATTAATAATTTTTTTTTAAACAATCATAATAAATTGCGCCACTTAAACTGGCTATTCAATCAATGTTGTCATAAACACCAGGGGGAAGGTGGGCTTGCATTTCAATACAAAGTTCAGACATAACCCCATTAATACACACTAGAGACAGGGGCTTGGTGCATGCCTGCAAGCTGGAATCTTCAACACCTTTAACAAGTGGTTCAGATACTTGCACCATGCCTTCCAAGAAGATTTGTTGTTGACCAATATTCTTGAACCTTAACGCGTGTGGAGAAGTTAAACCAATGGGGGGGAAATCAACCTGTTGCAGTGTTTTATAGTGGTAGCAAATTACAAGGCATGACCAGCAACTGTGTTCTGTACTTTTAAATTCACAAAAATGTTTTAAATTCTGGTACATAGAGAGGTCACACTAGCTACACCAGTTGTGCACTTGTCTGCAGTGCACAGTCTCTATTCTAAGCATCATGTTACGATAGCAACCAGGTAGAACATTGATGTATAACACTAAACTTTACACAGTAGCAGACAGCCTTCAATACCACAGGTCTGAATGTATAATGTTACGGATAAACTCGACACTCAACATGTATTCATTGATAGCATTTATTCAGATTCAGGCACAACCCCAGATCTCTATAACTTGTAGATTCACTGTTTGCTAAAAAATATATTTTCATAATTATGGGGTGGTTTAAGATTCTAGCTTTATGACTCACTTAGACGGCAAGCATTATAAAAATAGAATGATTTAACATTATCATTTTACTGATAATAAACATAATGCAAACTTCAGTTCGGTATTTCCATTTAATTTTAAACAAAACCCTCCAATGTCAATATGTACTTATATTACCTCTTTCCCACCCATCTACTCAGTCACAGAACTCTGCGGAGATGGACCTGCCCCGAGTTTCTAAATTCAAAAGTTGTCAGAGTCCCGACCAGGGGCCTTGGGACCATCTTGAGCAAGCAGAAGATTGGCATGAGCTGGGACAACCGTCATGGTAGTGTTCCCCAGTGTCCAGGGCAGGAAGAATGTCCCTATAATGGCGCACCCTTTACATTGCCAGTCCAACATCTCACGTCAGAAGTCAAAGCGTCCGTACATTAAAGACAGGGCAGTAAAAATGCACCCACAGCATTTACAATCAGATCAGAGGCAGAATAAATTACAATTGAAACACCAACATTTAGCACAAATTAATATTGCATCTCACGTCTGTATAACTGTAATACACTTAAATCTGCAATGTGTAACTCACCACGGCTGAACTGGAAGTTCAAGCTCGTGGATATTTAGTCCCATGTTTGGCATCTAAATAGCAAGCACCCTTTCCAGCAATTGTGGCCAAAAACAAAGTTGGACATTGGTGAAATGTCTCACACCAAACTTTCTCTGGACTCTTGAAGTTTTAACAAAATCCCAATGGATTTTGTCTGCACCTGAATCTAATTAACATTCTCATCGAAGTTCTTCATCCGCTGCCCACTGTATTTGTTTTCTTATTAAAACTTAAACATTAGTCACTTGCAAAATGTAGACATCCTGAAGTTTAAAACCGAGAGAACCTGAATGTTTAATTGCTCCGTGCAGTACCTAGTATGAACCTTTACACCTATTGGTGCTTTCTTTCAATAAACCAGCTACAACTGTCTTGTTTGAATCACAAGCTTCTTTCGTTCAAAAATAACATTTCATAAATAAAGCCTGAAGGTGGTTCAACTTGTCTTTGCCCATTTTAAGACTAATGTGCTCAGACAGTCAAATATAGAAATTCCGTTCCCTTCAACAAATCTATCTTGGACAGGTTTGGAGCATTTGAGTCCATTAGAATACTTGGAAGGCCAAACCTGTTCTGATGACTTTATGTGAGTCAGTTCTTCTTCAGTGCTAAACATTCTTTCGCTGGGTGACACAAATAATTGCATTCCAGTGGATAAGATCATGGAAATTTTCCCTTACAGAATTCACAAAACAGATATACAGTATACAAATTCCTTGCAGGGAGACAAGTTTAAATTGGTCTGGGACCTGTAAAATTTGATCCTTTGATATATGATAGATATATTTAATTTTGTGTCCTAGTTAGTTTCAAAGCACAAAGCCTTACCTTTTCCTTTGGTGGTGTTCCATTCTTCTATTTACTTGTAAACTAATTGTGGTTCTTCTAGTTTTTCATTCTCCAACACCCTCCCCAAACCCCACTCACACTTCAACTACATTCAATAACAAAACCTTCACTGCCATTAAACTCCTAAGTGCAATTCTATTTTGAGATGCAGCAAACTGGCCCTTGGGTCCCACCGAGTCTACGCCATTCATCGACCACCCGTTCACACTAGTTCCAGATAGTGCCACGTTCTCACGCACTCCCAACACACTTGGGGCAACTTACAGAGGGCCAATTGACCTACACACCCGCGCGTCTTTGGGATGTGGGATGAAACCGGAGCACCCGGAGGAAACCCATGAAGTCACAGGAAGAACGTGTAAACTCCACACAGACAGCACCCGTGGTCAGGATTGAACCAGGATCTCTGGCACTGTGAGGTAGCGGCTCTACCCGCTGCGCCATCGTGCTGCCCTAAAGTCACTCACCGGCATTCTGGTTTGTAGTCATGTGTTCAGATTAGATGGTTCTATCATCATATCATCATATATATACAGCCGGAAACAGGCCTTTTTTTTCGGCCCACCAAGTCCGTGCCGCCCAGTGATCCCTGTACATTAACACTATCCTACACCCACTAGGGACAATTTTTACATTTACCCAGCCAATTAGCCTACATACCTGTACGTCTTTGGAGTGTGGGAGGAAACCGAAGATCTCGGAGAAAACCCACGCAGGTCACGGGGAGAACGTACAAACTCCTTACAGTGCAGCACCCGTAGTCAGGATCGAACCTGAGTCTCCGGCGCTGCATTCGCTGTAAAGCAGCAACTCTACCGCTGCGCTACCGTGCCGCCCGTTCTGTTCTGTTACCGTTCTGTAAGGCATTTGGCAGAGAACATCTCCAAACATAAAATCTGTTTCTAATTAGTTACTGCAGCTTCTTGCCTTTCAGCTAATTACTAACTGTCTTCTAAATTTTGCCATGGATATTCAGTTCTTAGGCCTTTTAGCCAGGATTCATTGAATCTTTGAAAGCACATTCCATTACGGGACATCCAATATACACTTATCATTTCCCCAACAAAACACCTTCCTATTCTGAAACTGTATTGAATAACGGTCTCTCTGGCCAACCCTCAACTTTACTCATTAATATTAAATATAATATATTTTCAGATGCTAACGCAAGACTAATCAGTCTGTAGTTACTGGGCATTAAGGAAAGCAATAGCAAAAGTTATTCTCACAGTGCATGATCTGTACATTATCTGTGACATGATGGAACCCAATAGAAAGTGCATCTGTCACAGAGGCTCGGCGCTGACTATATCTCATTGCAGAGGTCAGGGGAAAGAAATGCTCAGAAAACGTATTCTCTAAATTATTGTAGAGCATTGGCTTTTTAAAAAATAAGTTTGAATAAAAGCATTACATCTAATGCTTTTACTTGAATGCAATAAGTAGATTGGATTAGATTTCCATCTACAGAGCAATAACATTTACAGTACTTGTGCATTGCTATCAGTCCATTACGTACGTCTTCACTTCAGTTCACTCACAGTGAACTGGACAATCTCACATTTATGGGTTTATAAGTAGATCTACACTAAGCT
The DNA here is from genome assembly GCF_053455715.1 of Rhinoraja longicauda. Classification (NCBI taxonomy): domain Eukaryota; kingdom Metazoa; phylum Chordata; class Chondrichthyes; order Rajiformes; family Arhynchobatidae; genus Rhinoraja; species Rhinoraja longicauda. The sequence goes on along the minus strand of NC_135958.1, from coordinate 11,275,114 downwards.
TGGCTTGTCAACCCAATCTTTGTCACAACTGAGATTATCCTCTGGTGTCTACTGTGCCGAGAAGTGTTCTCACACAGTTCTCAAAGTGGCCGCTAAATACCTTGCTGGGTTGTAGAGTCATAGAGTGAGATAGCACGGAAAGAGGCCCTTTGACCCAACTTCCGCATAATGACCAACATGCCCCATCTACACTAGTCCCTCCTGCCCGCATTTGGCCCACATCCCTCTAAAACTTTCCTATCCATGTACCTATTCAAATGTCTTTTAAATGTTGTTTTTGTCCCTGCCTCACCAACCTCCTCTGGCAACTCGTTCCATACACCCTCAGTGGCGAAATGTTACCCCTTAGGTTCCTATTAAATCTTTACCCTTTCACCTTGAGTCTATATCCCCTGGATCTTTATTCCCCTACCCTGGATAAAATACTATGCATTCACCATCTCTGCTCCCCTCATGATTTTGTTAATCTCTGTAAGATCATCCCTCATTCTTCTGAGCTCCAAGGAATAAAGATCTAGCCTGCCCTACCTCTCCCTATTGTTCAGGCCCTCGAGTCCTGGCAACATCCTCGTGAATCCTCCCTGCACTTTCTAGCTTAACAGCATCCTTCCTATTACAGGGTGACAAAAACTGAACACAATAATCCAAATGTGGGCTTACTGACGTCTTGTACAACAGTAACATAACATGCCATCTTCTACACTCAATACCCTGACTGATGAAGGCTAATGTACTGAAGACATTCTTCACCACCCAATGGTTATGGAACTATGGATTCTTAGTAAATGTCGTTCGTTCTATTTACAACCTATTGTGATGTTGGTTGCTTCATGAATCTTGGATCTGTTTATCCAGCATACGGAGCAAATTCATTTCATTACCAAATTCATTGCTAGACCTCCTTTAGCATTTTATTAGTGACATAAAATAGTAACGAACATCAACTACAGAATTGATCAATGCAAACTGCAAAGTACTTATTTCCAGATTTTATATAAATCACACATTTAAAGTGCACTTTAAATCCTTCATTTAACCAAATCTATTCACCAGTTATCGCCAGACAGGTGATCTGCTCGTTTAGGTCTCACCCTACTTTACTTGGAACTATTGCAGAGAAAAATTGGCCAAGTGGCAAAATCGGCAACAAATTCATCCCGTTATTGACGTGCAGCAGATTCAATCCAGATCACCAGCAATCACCACACAGATTAAGGCCAGATCACTAAAATCACCAAACAGATTAAGGCCAGATCACTAAAATCACCACACAGATTAAGGCCAGATTGCCAGTGATCGTAAATGCTAAAGGCAGAGTTTTTGCAAAGTTTGCATCAACTCACACTGATAAGAGAGTCTTTAATCAGATGAACACAACATCACAATCATCAGGTAGAAACAGAAACCTCAGATGCTGGTTTACCAAGGAAAGACACAAAGTGCTGGAGTAACTCAATGGGTCAGGCAACATTTCTGGAGAACATGGATAAATGGGACAGAAGGGTTCTGACCCAAAAGGAAGCCCATCCATGTTCTCCAGAGATGCTGCCTGACCGGCTGAGTTACTCCAGCATTTTATGTTTTACCAGAATCATCAGATATGTTGGAGGCCAATTAACCTACATCCAGAGTTTGGAGCTTTCGAATTGCAAGGTCAATTTAAGTATCAATGTGGATAAAATGGTAAACTGAGAATGTTATTCAAAAAACAAAGTGCCGGAGTAACTCAACGGGTCGGGCAGCATACCTGGAGAACATGAATAGGTGATGTTTCACAGAGTGCTGGAGTAACTCAGCGGGTCAGGCAGCATCTCTGGAGTACATGGATAGGTAACGTTTCACAGAGTGCTGGAGTAACTCAGCGGGTCAGGCAGCATCTCTGGAGAACATGGCTAGGTGACGTTTCACAGAGTGCTGGAGTAACTCAGCGGGTCAGGCAGCATCTCTGGAGAACATGGCTAGGTGACGTTTCACAGAGTGCTGGAGTAACTCAGCGGGTCAGGCAGCATCTCTGGAGAACATGGATAGGTGACGTTTCAGATCGAGCCCCTTCTTCCAACTGAACTTGCTGAGTTCCTCCAGCAGTTTGTTTTCTGTTCAAGGTTCCAGTGTGTGCAGTCTCTTGCATTTCCCAATAATGTTACTACTGGTGTTCATGTAAACCAGCAACAGCAGATGCTGCTGCCAAATAAAAGCCGCAAATGTTCCAAATCCAAAATTAAAAGAAATTCCTAGAAATTTGCAGCATACATGTCTGTTAAAGTCCTGATCAAACTGTAAATCCTTCTTTTATCTTTACAGGTGATTCATTTGCTTAATCCAAATGCTAATTTTTGGATGCATCTGGATTAAGCAAATGAATCAAAATGTGCATGAATAATAGGATATTAATCAAAAACGATGAAGTTTAGTTAATATGAGTATAATGCTTCAAATTAAATCACTGACTTCTATGTGTGTCAGGGGTTATGAGGAGAAAGCAGGAGAATGAGTTTGAGAGGGAGAGATAGATCAGCCATGATAGAATGGTGGTGTAGACGTGATGGGCCGAATGGCCTAATTCTGCTCCTATCATTTATGAATTTATGTACTTATGTCAGGGGATATGGGGATATTAATATTGTAATACCTACAGAAACATCAGGAATGGGAGAACATCTGCAAGACTCCATCTAAATTAGAGGAAGTGTTGTGGGGGTTCTCGGAAGACAAGTCAAAAAAAGGGATTATATCAAAAATTTATGAAGCACTACAACATGAATCCAAAGAGAACAACTTACATATCAAAGAAAAATGGGAACTGGAAGCGAATATCATAATATCAGAAGAAGGGTGGGAGGAATCATTTAAAGAGGGACATAAACTAACTAAGAGCCCAACATGGAGGGAATTTGACTGGAAAGTTAAAATGCGTTACTTTTATACTCCATTCATTACATCGAAATATAGTAATACAACTGATTTATGTTGGAGGGAGTGTGGAGAAGTTGGGGACTCCACTCATATATTCTGGGATTGCCCAAAAATACAGGATTTCTGGAAGAATATTCAAAAGGAAATTAAACAGATTATGGGCATTAACTTCCCTCTGGAACCAGCACTTTACATTTTGGGTATAATTCCTGACAGTATGACAGATAAGAGTTCGAAACATTTACTGACAATCCTGCTGCTGATAGCAAAGAAGACGATAACAACTTCGTGGTTGAAACCACAGCCTCCAAGCATAATGCAATGGAGAGATAGGGTAAAAAATGTGTATATAATGGAAAAAATCACAGCAAGGTTACAGTTGACAACAGACATGTTTGATAAAAGATGGTCATTATTAATACAGGCAATGCCGGGACTCGAGTCTCTTCCGTTTTTGGGAACTTAAAGTAAGGGTATTTACATTCAATATGCATCTCCTATGTTTGTTTAGTTTGTGTTTGTATGTATGTAAAAAAAAAAAAAAAAAAAATAAAGTAAAAAAAATAAAAAAATATTGTAAATATTTAAAAGGTCACGTTGGGAGCAATGATGGGAACACTCAAAATCCAAATGCATTTATGCTTAAAGAACTTGGTTAATCTTTTGCCAATGTATCGTGGTCCTGTGGGAGAAGAACACTTCAAATGAAATTTTAATACTTCTACATCCTATCTGCCTATCCATAAGAGGCAGGATGCCACTTGTCCACTAATACAGAGATAGAGCAAAATACAAAGCGCTGGAGGAACTCAGTGGGTCAGTTGGCATCTGCGGAGAGAATGAACAGATAACCCTTCCTCAGTAATGACCCAAAACCTTGTCATAAGGTCATGAGGTCATAAGTGATAGGAGCAGAATTAGGCCATTCGGCCCAGCAAGTCTACTCCGCCATTCAATCATGGCTGACCTATCTCTCCCTCCTAACCCCATTCTCCTGCATTCTCCCCATAGCCCCTGACACCTGTACTAATCAAAAATCTACCTATGTCTGCCTTAAAAATATCCATTGACTTGGTCTCCACAGCCATCTGTGGCAAAGAATTCCACAGATTCACCACTGTTGCCTGTCCTTTCCTTCACAGATGCTGCCTGACCCACTTAGTTCCTCCAGCACTTTGAGTTTTGCTCAAGATTCCAGCATCGACAGTTCCTTATGTCTCCAAGGCATGGACATAACTACACATCACACAGTAACAATTGTTCCATTTTCGCAATTCTACTAGACCAGTGCTTCCAATGTCAGCACAATGGAATGTACAGTATGTAGTGTAGCATGCTTAATTTGGAAGTTACAAATGCATCTTCATTTCCAGTGTTAAGTCACAACAAAATGCTTATTTGTTTCTTTTAGACCTTTTGGTCTTTTAAACCATTAAGATCTGAAATTTCATTACACCATAGTAACGGTGCTTGTATATCGCTGGCTTTACTCTGATTAATGCGGACACATGTGCTTTAAATTACACTAATTGCTTTAAAGAGCCTGTTAAACAATGAATCTGAATGCCTCATTTATTATGTGAGGAAGGGGGTTCTTTTCCTGATCTGCCCTTGTTAATATATCCTCCCAATCTCAGAATAAAAATACTAGGCATCTGGGCACTTTGAAATATTTCAATATAAATCATTTGATTTTTAAAAGAGGTGGCACCATTTAAATTACTGACTTAACTCCAGTGAACAATGACAAAGGTGATTAAGTGGTACAGAAATAACTTGAAACTATTTGAGAAATAGTAAGGCTTGCAGTGATGTAGGACAAATTAGCTGAAGAGAAGGGTCCTTATTTCAAGGGCAGTTAGTCGATCGTCTACTTGTTCATTGCTGTATTTCACTGAATTGGATCATGGTGCGTCCTTGGAGCAAGTTATTTATTCTCAGTAAATAACACACAGAAGATAGACGCAAAACGCTGGAGTAACTCAGCGGGACAGGCAGCGTCTCTGGAGAGAAGGAATGGGTGACGTTTCTTCAGACCCGAAACGTCATCTATTCCTTTTCTCCAGAGATGCTGCCTGGCCCGCATTCAGGCATTTCCTGGCAAGTTCCTGGCATTCAGGCAAGTTCCTCCAGCATTTTGTGCCTATCTTCGGTTTTAAAGTAGCATCTGCAGTTCCTTCCTACAAACTTTTATTTTTTGCATTCAGCTGTCAGTGCGCACCTAAATGGGACTGCTGTAAACCTCCGAATGCCCAGCTTTTGTCCTTTAGTAAGATCATAGGACATGGGAGCAGATTTTGGCCGTTTGGCCCATCGAGTCTACTCCACCATGGCTGATCTATCTTTCCTTCTCAACCCCATTCTCCTGCCTTCTCCCCATAACCTTTGACACTCTTACTAACCAAGAACCTCTGCTTTAAAAATACCCAATGACTTGGCCTCCACCGCCGTCTGTGTCAATGAATTCCACAGATTCACCGCCAGTAAGGAGATGCGATTTAATATCCATTTGATTTTCTTCTGTAAAACAGTGAAATAATCATAGTATTCCTTAGAAGTTTCAAGAGTGAAGAGTTATTTTATTGCCATATGTCCCAGATAGCACAATGACATCCGTACTTGCAGCAGCACAGCACAATTGGTTGATCTGTTCCTGCCACCGGTTTATCAAAACTTTTGAAAGGTGTCAATGATATAACGGAGCGTTTAAGGTCTATTTTGAAACAAGTTGCTGTTCTGACATTTATAATGAGGTTGCATCGATGGCACCTCCAAACTAAAGGCAGGCAGGTGTGTTCATTCGGCACTAAGCAACTTGCAAATTCCTGTTCGAAAACTCTGCCACACACTCAATTTGCAGCTTAAAATAAATCTGATCAAATTTGCATGAAACAGATTCTAAATCCTACAGTGCAGATTATAAGAATGCTGTATTGTAACAATTACCACACACTGATAATATCTTTCAACTTGCAATGTTTGATCACCAAATTAGAACGCTTGACGCATATAAAGGGAGAAAGGTAGGAGTGGGGTGAACAAGATAGCTTGTGGCTCACTCAGACGCTCATCAATATATTACCTCATGGTCTCATTGCCGACTTCACTGATTCATCCCAGCAGAAGTATATTTTTACATTCCAGATGGGTTGGACAGAACTTGTTCTGAACCTGGACTGCAATGCCTAAATAAATCTTCTGACAACTACTGTACTTTGCTAATCAACTGTCAGAAACCTAATTAAATCATCGTACGCAAAGAGGATGAGTAATAATATGATGGAAAATAAAGAAAGATATTTAAAGATATTTAACTGTGACCAACACGGAGACCAGGAGTTGAAAACAAGCTGAGACAAGCTGCCACAACTATATTTTCCCAAAGATAAATATATTGGGGCAATTAAGACAGGTAAGCTAATGAAGTGTTACCCATTTCAATCTTAATTAAATAGATTCAGCTGAGCACTTAATATAAATCTAGACTTTTTTTTGTATGTAATTTATTGACGAATAGACTCTTTTCATTATACACATCATTTAATGACTTTAGTTTAGAGATGCAGTGTGGAAACAGGCCCTTCGGCCCACCGAGTCCGCATTGACCCTCGATCACCCATACGCTAATTCTGTGCCACGCACGAGGGACAATTTAGAGAAGCCAATTAACCCACTAATCCGCGCGTCTTTGGAATGTGGGGGGAAATTGGAGCACCCAGAGAAAACCCACACAGGTCACGGGGAAAACGTACAAACTCCATACAGATAGCACCAGTAGTCTGAATCGAACAGGGGTCTCTGGCGCTGTAAGGCAGCAACTCTACCATTGTGCTTACATACATTAAATGGATATTTATTGTATGCAGGCAGGATGTATTTTGTTACGAATGGACTGGACCCTGGCTAAGGTCAGTTGGAAACATTAAGGTTGTGCTTGGTTCCTGACCACCTGAAGTCCAGTTAAAGTTAAAGTGACCAAATCAGGTTTAATTAATCATCAAATATTTAAAAATGCTGAAAACATGGCAATTTCAAATCAGTTATATGTATTATTTCTGAAAAATTAATAAAATAATTATTTACTGATTTGCTGATAAAAATTCAAACGTTTTCCCAAAGATGGAACGAGCAGTTTTGAAACTCATCTTAAGAAGTGGACCTGGACTTATATTCATCAAAGATAAGTTCATGTTGGGGGTGGGGGTGTCGAGGACAGATGTTGGATTCTGAGTGCTTTGGAGCAGAATATTGTCAGTGCAACCTGGTATAACCTTAGGATTAACAAACTCATCAGGAAGGCCGGCTCCGTCCTGGGGTTGGAGTTGGATTCATGGGAGGTGGTCTTGGAGGGGAGGATGCTCCTCAAACTGCGGAGCATCTTGGACAATACTGCTCACCCCCTCCATGACACACTGGTCAACCTGAGGAGCACCTTCAGCAACAGACTGGTCCCACCAAGATGCAGCACAGAACGCCACAGGAGATCCTTCTTCCCTGTGGCTATCAAACTGTACAACTCCTCCCCCTTCTGTCGTGGGGTAGACTGACTCCCCCCCGCCCCCAAACTTTACACCTCCCCAATCCTTTCCACTTGTCACTTTAATTTCATGTTTCATGTATTTTGCGTTTCTATGACTGTCGGAAGATCAATTTTGCCTCCTGGGATAAATAGAGTTCTAGTGTATTCGTGTCATTATCGTGTGAGTGTTTTTGGTGAATGGTTTTAATGCCATTGCTCTTACCTCTGTGTGACCTCATACTGTATGGGTCCTAAGGTGGGTGAGTTGGTTAAAGACTTTACAACATTCTGTGCATGACCGACATCGGGAACTCCAAACCACAGGAGCTTCGACCGCCCCGACGCGGGAGCTTCGATCGCCCCGATGGATGGTTCGACTGCCCCGACCGCGGGAGAACAATGAGGGAAGAAGCTTAGACTTTATTGCCTTCCATCACAGTGAGGAATGTGTGGAATTCGCTGTGGTGGATGTTTATGTTAACTTTTATGTAGTTGTGTGCCTTGTTGCTTTTTTTGGTATGGCTGTATGGTAATTCAAATTTCACTGTAGCTTAATTGGTACACGTGACAATAAAAGACCTTTGAAACCTTTGAAAACGCAGTGTGTTTACTGGTGTCTTCCCCAAAACTAGCCTTGCATATATTGTGAAAAAATGCACAGTTAGCAGCCGGAGAAAAAGATAGAGTCACCAGTGAAATGAAAGAAGACAGGACAGAAAAGCAAACACGTTTACCGGTCTTTACACTCTGAAGATCTCAATCTCATAAACTGTTACTGAATTGATGAAGCAGTTTGTGTTAGCATCAGAGCTACATTCCAGTCTACCCAACTCTGGGCCACTTGGTTACTATTCCAATACAATGGTACTGCAGACAAAATGTGTAGGAAGGAACTGCAGATGCTGGTTTACACTGAGTAACTCAGTGGGACAGGCAGCATCTCTGCAGAAAAGGAATTGGTGATGTTTCAGGTCGAGACCCTTCTTCAGACTCCAGAGATGCTGCCTGACCCGCTGAATTACCCCAGCATTTTGTGTCCAACAATGGTACTGCAGTTACCTTGAGAGTTGACTTCAAACAATGATTTCCCTGAACTTTCAGCACAACGACCAAGAGATTCATTATTGCCAGGTTGTTGTATGGTTTCTCCAACACTATTTTACAGAGCAGAAAAAGGTTGAGCTTACGCTGTGTCGTCTCAGCAACAGTGGATGTTTCTGGAAAGCTGGAGTTGGGTTCCTTGCAACTGCCGCCCAGCTGTGTCTTCATCAACCAACCGTTAAAGGCACCCATGCACAAGCCCCCCACAGCTCTCCCAATGACTCGGGCTGACTGCTGCTTCCAGCATCGCTATCAATCAACAACAGGACCAGACACAATGCTCCCAGGACAACATGGTGGCACAGCGGTAGAGTTGCAGCCTCACAGCGCCAGGGACCCAGGTTCCATCCTGACTACAGGTGCTGCCTGTGTGTGAAGTTTGCACCTTCTCCCTGTAACCTCGTGGGTTTCTTCCGGGTGCTGCGGTTTCCACCCACATCCCAAAGACGTGCGGGTTTGTAGATTAAGGTACCGACTGTAAATTGGCCCCAGTGTGCAGGGAGCGGATGCAGAAGTGTGATAACATAGAACTAGTTGGTGCTGCTGTGGAGCAGGTGAGCAGCACCAAATTCCTGGGGGTGAACATCACCGAGGATCTCTCCTGGAGCAACAACACCACGTCCATCGCCAAGAAAGCCCAGCAGCGCCTCTACTTCCTCCGCAAACTGAAGAGAGCGGGAGCCCCCACACCCATCATGTACACTTTTTACCGAGGTGCCATCGAGAGCATCCTCAGCAGCTGCATCACTGTGTGGTTCGGAAGCTGCACAGCCTCCAGCCGCAAGACCCTGCAGCGCATAGTGAACACTGCTGAGAGGATCACTGGCGCCTCACTCCCAACACTCCTGGTCCTTTACACCACCCGCCTCACCCGCAAAGCATTGAGCATTGTGGGTGACCCCTCCCACCCCTCCAACAGCCTCTTCACCCTCCTGCCTTCAGGGAGAAGGTTTCGCAGCCTGAGGTCGAGCACCACCCGACTAAAGAACAGTTTTTTCCACCAGGCTGTCAGGATGCTGAACTCTCTCCCCTCCCTTCCTCCTCTCTCCCCTGCCCCCATTGGACCTGGACTTTAACACCCCACACACACGCACATCCAGCACCAGACACTTTTTTTAACGCTGTTATGGACAGGCTTTGCACTACTGTTCATTATTTTTTTATTGTAATATATTCAGCTTCATCTTTTTTTTTTTCATTGAAGTGACTATATTTTATATTGATTGTTGTTTGCTGTGCCTTTTTAATTTTAACTTAATTTAATGCACTTTATTCCTCGGGATTGTGGGAAACGGTATTTCGATTTTCTGTCTGTGTAAACTAACTGGAAATTGACAATAAAGTTGACTGACTTTGAATGGGCGATCGATGGTCGGTGTGGACTCGGTGGACTCACATCTGCTTCTGTCTCTTTAGACTTTAGACTTTAGAGATGCAGGGTGGAAACTGGCTGTTTTGGCCCACCGAGTCCGCGCCGACCATCGATCACCCCGTACACTAGCGCTATCCTCCACACTAGGGAACAATTAACCTTCAAACCTGCATGTCTTTGAAATGTGGGAGGAAACCGGAGCACCCGGGGAAAACCCACACGGTCACATGGAGAACGTACAAACTCCGTACAGACAGCGCCCGTAGTCAGGATCGAACCTGGGCCTCTGGCGCCGTGAGGCAGCAGCTCTGCCACTGCGCCACCTCTGTGTCTCCCGGCTTCTTTCTCTCTATCTTGCCACGGCCACCTTGAACCTCCTCGATGTGCTCTCTCTCCACTTCTCTGATCACTGCCCAGATATCGGATCAGTGCACGATCGATGGCCGTTCACTCCTCCCAGTCCCAGACTCTTGCACTAACCCCTGTGACTGTTCCATGCGATCATCCAGAGAGGTCACCTGGTCATGTGCCACTCCACACAGTAGCCTTCTATTGCAGGCCACCAGGAACCGGGCTCCAGGCTGGAGGGGGACCAGTTGGTCAGTTCCTTTAGAGGAGAGGCTGACCTCAATGTTTAGTTTACTTTAGTCTACCTTAGTTTTAGAGATACAGCGTGGAAACAGGCCCTTTGGCCCACCGAGTCCGTGATGACCAGCGATCACCCCGTACACTAACACTACCCTTCACACACACTGGGGACAATTTACAATTTTACCGAAGCCAATTAACCTACAAACTTGTACGTCTTTTGGAGTGTGGGAGGAAACCGGAGCACCCGTGGAAAACCCACGTGGTCACAGGGAGAACGTACAAACTCCATACAGACAGCACCCGTAGTCAGGATCGGACCCGGGTCTCTGGCGCCATGAGGCAGCAACTCTTCCACTTCACCACCGTGCCGCCCCGATCGTTGGTGTCGGCGAGGCCCAGACTCCAGCAGAAACCGACCTTAGCTGCCAACACCTGCACTGCTGGCTTTGGTCTTCCCTGGTTACTTGGTATTAGAACCATACAGCATAAAAACCCCAACTCACCCAGCCCGACCAAGATGTCTCCTCTAAACAAGTCCCACCTACGGCATTTGGCCCATATCCCTCTAGACCTTTCCTGCCCATGTACGTCCACTACTGATTACTAATTTATTGCATGTTTGCAATACTGTTGTTTATTTATTTGTGTGCACAATGTTTATGGGCCTGTGAAGATGCGGCAAGTATGAATTTAATTGTTCCATTGATGGTACGTACGTATGACAATAATGCTGACAACTTCTCTTATCTGTCCTCACGTGATCCATTCCCTGCATATCCATGCCCCTATCCAAACGTCTCATAAACACCACTATCGTATCTGCCTCCACCACCACCCCTGGCAGCGTGTTTCAGGCACCCACCACCCTCTGTGTAAAAACACATTGCCCCACTCATCTCCTTTAAACTCTGCCCCTCTCACCTTAAAGCTATGCCCTCTAGTTTTTGATTTTGTTCCATCCTGTCAAGCGGAATCCGTCTGCAGGAAGCACAGTGTGGTGGCAGAGTTTCGTTCACAGAGCCTTCATGGGACGAACAATGTCCATGGTCTGGTACAAACGTATAAAGTTAATTCTGTGTTTGAATCGTAAGATCGTACGTAATAGGAGCAGAATTAGGCCATTCAGCCCATCAAGTCTACTCCGCCATTCAATCATGGCTGATCGATCTCTCCCTCCTAACCCCTCTCCTGCCTTCTCCCCATAACCCCTGACACCCGTACTAATCAAGAATCTATCTATTTCTGCCGTAAAAATATCCACTGACTTGGCCTCCACAGTCTTCTGTGACAAATAATTCCACAGATTCACCACCCTCTGACTAAAGAAATTCCTCCTCGTCTCCTTCCTAAAGGAACGTCCTTTAATTCTGAGGCTATGACCTCTAGTCCTAGACTCTCCCACTAGTGTAAACATCCTCTCCACATCCACTCTATCCAAGCCTTTCACTGTTTGGTAAGTTTCAATGAGGTCCCCCCTCATTCTCCTAAACTCCAGCGAGTACAGGCCCAGTGTCGTCAAACGCTCATCAGGGGTTAACCTACTCATTCCTGGACGAATGGACAGAAATGCCAAATGAATGACATTGTGAGAGATTTGGCTGTGATTCCAAATGAGACTATGAGGTCTAATGAGTTTATGCCTTGATCAAGCAAAACAATTCCCATTTGCAGCTGTTGCCTTGATATTACTTTGATTCAGGAGCAGATTATTTAGTGTCCTCGTGACCTCATTGAGTTGCCCAGGTACTGTTTTATTGTCCTGATTCTGACTTGTACGTGATCGCAAGTGTTGTAAAATGGGCCATTTGTTGAGCACCTGAAAGACAGGCAGATTGGAAGGATTGCTTCAGAGGTGTTCAGCTTGAGATGAAACAAAGATGCAGCTTGGCAAGTGAGAGCATTGTGATATAACCTTCACATTTTTGCAAGGTTAAATGTGATCAAAAGTAGGACCAGTCTCACCCCAATCACTCCCTCTTCACCCCTCTCCCATCGGTGAAGAGGTACAGAAGTGTGAAAACGCACACCTCCAAATTCAGGGACAGTGTCTTCCCAGCTGTTATCAGGCAACTGAACCATCCTATCAATAATTAGTGAATGGTCCTGAACGACTATCTACCTCATTGGAGACCCTCGGACTACTATTAATTGCACTTTATTGGGCTTTACCTTGCACTAAACGTTATTCCCTTTATCATGTATCTGTACACTGTAAATGGCTCGATTGTAATCATCTATAGTCTTTCTTGAATGGATAGCACGCAACAAAAGCTTTTCATTGTACGTGACAATAAACTAAATTGAGCGGATTATTTGTCCGTCCCAGATGTTCCACATGAGGCCGTTCGGCCCATCACCGAGCAATCCCATTTCCCACCTACCTTCCCCGTAACTCATTCTCCACACCTTCCCACCAGCCTCCTCAGATCCTACCTGAGCATGCAGAGCAATTTACAGCAGCCAATTCAATGGTGGACACCAGAGCACCGGGAAGAAGCACGGCTGGAGGATGAGAGCAAGTCTGACCTTGACCTTGGCTGCAGGGGTAGTCCCTCATGTGTCAGGTTTTATGAGAACACAGCTCTCCGAGACTGCCTGGTGAAGGTGCCGTTGTTCCACTGAGAAGTATAGATAAGACCACGTCTCCCTGTAACCATGAGTGGATAAGGTGTTTGATGATCATCCCCTCTTTGCCTCCTGCATGTTGGTCCCACTGGGTGGCTGCAGCATTGACTGAGAAGAGATTGGTCAAGTTCATGACCACTACAAACACGAACTATTGAACTGTCTTAGTTGCACTAAGAACTTTGGCCTCTTTGCACTAATATTGAGCTTTTCAATTTATTGAATTAGTTTAGTTTAGTTTAGTTTAGAGATACAGCGCAGAAACAGGCCCTTCGGCCCACCGAGTCCGTGCTGACCTGGCGATCTTCGCACACTAACACTATCCTACACACATTAGGGACAATTTACATTTATGCCACAGCCAATTAACCTACAAACCTGCACGTCTTTGGATTATTTGAATTATTTTGTTTATTATGTAATCTGTGAGTGCTGTGTTTACAGGTGTGTTACGCTGCTGCAAGTAAGAATGTCATAGTCCCGTTGTCAGTGTCTATGATGATTACACACTTGACCATGTTGCAGGCTCGTGTGCTCCATGAGGAGAAGAACAGTCAGGATAGATCACCTTTGTCAGGCTTGCTGGTAGCAGAGTGATTTAGCTACAGGGTGAGTTCAATGCTTAGTTTAGTTTAGTTTAGTTTAGAGATACAGCGTGGAAACAGGCCCTTCGGCCCACCGGGTCTGCGCCGTCCAGCGATCCCCCGCACACTAACTCTGTCCTGCACACATTAAGGACATTTTTTACATTTACCAAGCCAATTAACCTACAAACCTGTACGTCTTTGGAGTGTGGGAGGAAACCGAAGATCTCGGAGAAAACCCACGCAGGTCGCGGGGAGAACGTACAAACTCCGTACAAACAGCACCCGTAGTCGGGATCGAAACCGGGTCTCTGGCGCTGCAAGCGCTGTAAGGCAGCAACTCTACCGCTGCGCCACCGTGCCGCCCAATACAATGCTCAGTACAAGCAATGTGCAAAAGGAAGACAGACACAAAATGCTGGAGTAACTCAGTGGGACAGGCAGCAGCTCTGGAGAGAAGGATTGGGTGATATTTCGGGTCAAGACCCTTCTCAACACTGGGGTGCAGAAGGTGATGACTCTGGCCCACAGAATATCACAGGGTCGTTTGGCTATGACTGTCAACAACACTCAAGCTTTGCGCTGTTCCTGACCAACCAGCACGACCAAACACTGGATCAGTCCGAAGAAAGGTCCCGACCCAAAACTTCATCTGTCCATTCTCTCCACAGGTAGTTTAGTTTAGTGTATTGTCACGTGTACCGAGGTACAGTGAAAAGCCTTTGTTGCGTGCTAACCAGTCAGCAGAAAGACAATACACGATTACAATCGAGCCATTCACAGTGTATAGATACATGATAATGAATGATGTTTAATGCAAGGTAAAGCCACCAAAGTCCGATCAAGGATAGTCCGAGGGTCACCAAAGAGGTAGATAGTAGTTCAGCACTGCTCTCTAGTTGATTGTAGGATGGTTCAGTTGCCTGATAACAGTTGGGAAGAAACTGTCCCTGAATCTGGAGGTGTGCGTTTTCACACTTCTGCACCTTCTGCCCGATGGGAGAGGGGAGAAGATGGAGTGGCCAGGGTGCGACTGGACCTTGTTGATGCTGCTGGCCTTGCCGAGGCAGCGTGGGGTGTAGATGGAGTCAATCGACGGGAGGTTGGTTTGCGTGTTGGTCTCCCTCAACCGCTGTGTTTCTCGAGCACTTTGTGGCTCTGCTTATGATCAAATGTATTTACTAAATTATTGACTAAATACTGTTTAACTAAATCCTGCTTGTTCCGTGAGTGAGCGGTGACTGGCGTTTCTCAGATGAGGGGAGATGAGATTTGGTGTCACTGACTGTTGACCAACCTGGGCTCTCTGCTGCTTCAGACATGTCCAAACGGGGCTGTCATTGAAACGACACGAAGGTCCACCTCCAAACACGAGGATGAAGTGACAACGATTGCAGGTAGAAATGGGCCTAAAATTGCATCAACTCCACATTGCTGGAATTGCCAAATTTGCCACATTATGCGAAGTGAATCTGTCCACCTTCAGCTGCAGCTGTGGCGATATAAAGTAAAGCACATAATCCATGAGCTTGTGCCTCTGGTGGTTGGTACGGTACCATGCTTGGTAACTCCATGATCGCAGGAAGGTTACCCACGCATTTTTCATCCCGGACCATAGATTTCCCTGCAACAAACCAGTCCAGTCAGTCAAGGAGATGGGGATGAAGTGACATTGGATTTAATTCACGCTCGTCATGAACAGAGCGTCTCACACAGTCTCTGGGCCGGGCAGTGAGGCAAGAATGGTGTTTGAAGGTACAGGCAGCCTCCGTGATGAAGCAACTTATCGGAAGCAATGACCAGGAGTGGAGACTTTCAGACTCGTTACAAGACATTAGATTCAAGATCTACAATCTTCCACAGAGTTGGTACGATCAAAGATTACATTGCTGACCGAGCATAGATCTTGATTGCAAAGGTGACAATAATAAATCTAAAGAGCAATGATTGTCCTGTAGGAACTCACCAACCACTGCTGCCTTTGATTCCACCCATGGCCCCTTCCTCATCCCTGCCTCTTATATCCCAGGACCATCAGGAGAATGTGGACAACATGACAGATGTTCCAGTCCGAGCTTCATGCTTGATAACTCCATGATCGCAGGAAGGTCTCCCAACGCCTTCCACCACCCACCCCGTGAGTCAGTGTTCAACCTGACTCCTCCCACAACGTGCGGCCTTTGTGGTGACTCGAGACTTTAACACACAGGCTGCTGCAAGGAAGGATTTCATTGTTCCATCTGGGACCTGTGAAGATGAAACACTCTTGACTCTTGATTGAGCACCAGTCCTGGAATGGCATCGACGTTATGTGATAATTAACAACACACCCACCTACACCAAGGCTGCCATTCAACATCCGCCAACTTGAAGTCTGTTCATACAATTTAGAAAAAGAAAATTCTGTGCTTTTGAAAATCTGCTGAAATTGGGTTTTACCCCTTTAATGTGTAGAAATGGCTGCTATGCTTTTCCCGATTCCGAATCAGACATCACCAAAATAAAAAGCAAAATCAGGGCATACTCACTTTAAAGCAATGTCATTGTAGGTTTCTCCCAATAAAAAGCATCAGAAAGTAATTTAGCCTTTCTCAGGTAGTGGCTCTGGCTACACTTACAGCTGGGAGATGAGACGAAAGGCAGGCGAGATGGGCGGGGAGATGCACAACCTGCACAGTGGAGAGCTTAATGCCACAGTGTTCAGGAATAGTCTCCTCCCTCACCCCTCACATGCATGCACGCATACACACGTACACACGCGCACACTTACATGCATACGCACATGCACACACACACACGCACACGCACATGCATACACACGCACACACACGTACGCACACACACGCTCACATGTACGCTAATGTACCCACGCATAAGCACACGCAAATGCGCACACGTTTGCACACATACATGCACACACGTATGCCCACACACACACACACATGCACATACATGCGCACACACACACATGCACGCTTAAGTGCACACACACACACGTGCACATGCACACGCGCACTTGCACACACGTTTGCACACATACACGCACACACATACGCCCACACACACACACATGTGCTCGCTCATGTACACACACATAAGCACACACACACATGTACACATGTTTGTACACGTACACGCACACATATACGCACAGGCACATGGACACACACACGCACATACACACATACATATACACACACACGCACACATATGCAGGCTCATGTACACGCACATACACACACACATGCAAATGCAGACACGCACGCACACAATGGAGTGGTAAAGTGATGGTATCCTCGGATGCGCAAAATACATCACGGGAATATTATGTACATTGGGGGTGAATCATGAAGGGAAATGCCTAGTTTATGATGGGTGGGGTTTGTATTGGAAAGGAGCACAAATACCAAATCATGCACCCTGCTTTTTGACACATGATTTACAGAATTGTTAAATCCAAGTTCTGTCCGTGGATATCTCATCTTCTGTTTTAGACTGGTTTTCGTTCATCTGCTGACATTTTCCCAATGTAGCTCTGCTAAGTGACACTGTGAATGTGCAAAACACTGCTTGTTGCTAATGAGATTTTCAACCTCATTCTTCTGAGAAAGATGTTCTTTATTGACTCACAAATCAAGCAGGTTTTGCTGATTGCATTTCTCCTGAACCAACACTGATTAGGGGAGATCACACTTTGTTCTTTGCAAGATTTCTGGCCCTCTCTGACCCAAGTACAGTATCACAGAGTGTAGGAAGGAACTGCAGATGCTGGTTCAAACCGAAGATAGGCACAAAATGCTGGAGTAACTCAGCGGGACAGGCAGCATCTCTGGAGAGAAGGAATATGTGACCTTTTGGGTCGAGACCCTTCTTCAGAATAGAGTCAGGGGGATATATCACAGCTCTGCCTAGACCACCTTGCACCGAGATTAGCATCACGAACAGCAGAGGTCCCAGCACAGATCCCTGTAGAACTCCACAGGTCACAAACCTCCATCTTAGGTGTCGTCCTACCTCCACAACCCTCTGTCTTCTATCAGTAAACCAGTCCTTAATCTCTACGATCAAGTCAAGGTGAATCCTGTGCAGCATAATCTTCTGAATCAATGAGGAACTTTATCAAATGCCGTACTAAAATCCATGTGGACAATATCCACTGCCCTACCCTCATCAATCACCTTTGTCACCTTCACATCAAAACTCAAATGAGTAAGTCATGACCTGTTCTAGATGTAGGCATGACTGGCCTGTCCCTAGTTACTCTCCCTTGCTCCAGCCTAATAACTTTGTAATATAAATCACCCCGAATCAGTGGCCACTGATCCTATCACTGTTTTTGAAGCATGTTTACTGTTGGATACGCAGCAAGGCTGTGAAGATGTTTGCTTTTGGTAGTGAAAGAATAACAGTGAAGGAGATCAAGTGGGAGATTTGAACATCAAACTTGGCTTAATGTGGGTGGGGGGAGCGGAAGTCAAAGGCGGTCGTTATAGAGGTTTAGTTTAGTTGAGTTTAGTTCAGAGATACAATGCAGAAACAGGCCCTTCGGCCCACCGAGTCCGTACCGACCAGCGATCGCCGCACACTAACAGCATCCTACACACAGATGGGGCAATTTTTTACATTTATACCAAGCCGGTTAACTTACAAACCTGCACGTCTTTGGAGTGTTGGAGGAAACTGAAGATCTGGGAAAAAACCCACGCAGGTCATGGGGAGAAGGTACAGGCTGCGGGATGTTGTGTGCTGGGGCCACAGGGGGGGTGTGATACCCTAGGAATCCAGTTCTCTCACTCCCAGTCTTTCAATCGTTGCAGTGAATGGACATGAAGGTTTAGAATCCCGCAAACCAATGACTTGTATCTGATCCCAGGAGCTCAGCTGTCAACTCTGAGCAGGAAGCTGAATCTACAAACCCTTATGCAATCTCTTCAGAAATATAACATCCTTGTTAGAAGCAGATCAACAGCATTAGTCCGGGTTGGTTGAACCTTTCTGATTCATCTCAGTCCTCCTTTCCACTAGAGCTCTTAATATTTCTCTCTCTTTCCAAACACTCCTCGTCATCGTTAAAGCACCGAATTGGTAGCTGTTCCGACAAATCTAATATTATCCCACCACAAACGCTGCTTGACTTCCATTCTGAGCCCTGTTTTTTTTTGTATGTTCACTCACACCATGACTTACTTTAGGATTAGTGGATTTTTATGACCTTGCTTTAGTCTTCTTTAGCCAGAGGGTGGTGTATCTGTGAAATCCGTGAATCTGTGAATCTGAGGTACAAGGCCAAATCGTTGGATATTTTTAAGGCAGAGATTGATAGGTTATTGATTAGTACGGGTGTCAGGGGTTTTGGGGAGAAGGCAGGAGAATGGGGTTAGGAGGGAAAGATAGACCAGGCATGGTTGAATGGCGGAGTAGACTTGATGGGCCGAACGGACTAATTCTGCTCCTATAATTTATGACCATAAACTTATGAACTTTATTACATTGTAAATGTGATGAAAAGCCCTTGGTCGGAATAGTTTCTCCCTTCATGGATGCTGCCTAACCACTGAGTATTTGCAGCATGTCCTGCATGGATATGCCTCACTGTACTTGCGTGCTAACCACACTAATTGATTCAGATGGATGACAATGTTCCAGTGGAAATGCTTCATGGGATTTTTCTGCTACGACAAGGATGAGAAACAAGTCATGTTGAAGCCCACATACAAGGCAACCTTTCAAAGGTGCATTCCACGTCACAACATCAAACAGAACAGTGGCACATAGCTGGAAGTGAAAGACATCTTATGTATTTATTTTTTTAACCCAGGTTCATTTATCTTTCTTAACGTGTTACAAATTATTGTGCATTAACTGAAAAACTAGACACCAACAACTTAATACAGTTCAAAGTTTGTTCATGATGTGTGTCTCAAAGTTAAGTCAAATTAAATCAGACATATAAATCATATCAAACTACACTTAGAATGTTGCAACACTTACAATCGGTAAACATTTGAATGATTATAGACATCTTATCTGAATAACTCACTGTTTGTGACTTTATCTTGGACATGTTTCATATCTGCAGTTAATGTAAATGTATAAACCATGTAACATGATGTGTCTTCTTTTCCCCCAGTTGCTTCTTTCTGTATCTATGTTCAGAATTTCGCTACCTTCAGAATTTCCATTCATTTAATTTTGAATGAGTCTTCCCAGTACTTGTTCAAGTTGAATGAAAGTTCTTAAAAACAATATGACTTGCTTCGAAGTAAAGGACATTTGTTTCCCACTGATGCTGCATCTTATGGTATGGGAGCATGGGCTATTAAGATTCATGAGCTTTGCAATCAGCTGCGAAGTAAATCTCAGAACTCATTCCACACTGGCAACAGTGGTGAACACCAGCTATTTCAGTCCGCGGCAGGAAAGTAGTGTGGGCAGAGAGTGAGAGTGTAGTTTAGAGATACAGCGCAGAAACAGGCCCTTCAGCCCACTGGGTCCGCGCCGACCAGCGATTACCTTGTACCCTCACACTATTCTACACACTAGGGACAATTTTACAATTTTTACCCAAGCCGATTAACCTACAAACCTGTACGTCTTTGGGACGTGAGAGGAAACTGGAGCACCCGGAGAAAACCCATGCAGGTCACGGGGAGAACGTACAAACTCCATGCAGACAGCACCAGTAGTCAGGATCGAACCCGGGTCCCTGGCGCTGTGATGCAGCAGCTCTCCCGCTGCGCCACCGTGCCACCATTCCTGTTCCGGTCACAATACTCCATCTCACAAGATCTTCACTCTTCTAGTGGTCTGACGACATTAACAAAATTCACGAATTAACGTGGCCACCAAGGTCACTTTTACCTGTGGCTGCCTCTTTGAAGGGTTAGTCCTTCTCTGCTGGATTACCAACAGTGACACTTCTAATCACAGTTGACAGCCGTTATAAAATAAATACTGATGGCCTGCTTTATTTCTTAAAGTATAGCTACATATATTTTGTCTGAGTTAGCATTGATTTATGCGTAAATAGCACCATAAAAAAACGTTGGCCGCACTATGCTGAATTGCTCCTGGAACTCGTAAGGCAGCTGAGTGTCAATGGAGTGTAGACGGAACATGTTTAAGCGATGGAGAATTATCTAGACATTTATGACAAGGTTTCACTTTGCCCAGCAATCTTCCCGTATTGAGTTTGTCCAGTCAGGTTCATTGCAAATATTCAATTAAGTCTACCACAGGAACGAAAGGGCAATGTATGTAGCTAATGTGCAAAGCAGTTGACTGTTTGGATAGTATAATCCCTTTTTCTTGAAGATGTTAACCCCTATCAATCATTTAAGATATCTCAACTGAACTGTACTCTCCAAAATGTGGGACTCACTTCAAGGGTTGGTCTCATTAAGATATGGTCACATCTGTGCACAAAACAACGATCAAAGTTGGTAGGTACATGGTAAAGGTACACGATGAGTTGAAAGAGGCTTAGATTTGTATTGTGCCCAAATACATCTTATAAATACCCCCAATTGTTTCACCTGTAACTGATTGCGAAAGTGTTTCACCTGTAACTGCATTGTTAAAGTGTTTCACCTGTAACTGCATTGCTAAAGTGTTTCACCTGTAACTGCATTGTTAAAGTGTTTCACCTGTAACTGCATTGTTAAAGTGTTTCACCTGTAACTGCATTATGAAAGTGTTTCACCTGTAACTGCATTGTGAAAGTGTTTCACCTGTAACTGCATTATGAAAGTGTTTCACCTGTAACTGCATTGTTAAAGTGTTTCACCTGTAACTGCATTGCTAAAGTGCTACCATTCTATAACCAGAACACAAAGTACCTTTACCATTGCAAAGTTGTGACAGTTATGAGTTGTGCGTTAGGCCAGGAATGCTCAGCCTGAAAAATGCTTTGATCTCACAAATAAACAAATCATTTAGAAGGCTCTAGTGCACGTAATATACATGGAATGTTACTATTTATTGTAAGTTCTCCTCTAGATTAATAGACTTCATACTTTATACAAAGGGAATTGCATTGATACAGCGACAGATATACGAGTGGATTCTATCCTTAGCTTTCTTTTCAGGTTGCTTTTGCCAGTGTGGGATTGGATCCAAAGTCAATACTAAAGATAAATTGGAAAGCCATCGATTTTGAGGTTTCTTATCACTATGCAATGATGCTGATGCTTCGTTTCACAGTCTATATCCACCAAGACAAGTGGAACCCACACCTACTTCCATCGCCACCCTCACCAATGATCAAGAATCCAATCCATCCTTCCTTTAAGCTACTGTCTCTAAATCTCTACAGTAACTCATCTGAAATAGGGAAGCTACAATTTATTACAAAAAACTCGGGAAAACAGAAGAGTTGACGTATTAGCAACATACAGAACACAACACTTTTGCAGGTTTACTTTGTAGTTTCTTGAAGGCATGACTGTAAAAGAGATTTAGCTGGCAAGTGCGTTCATGGCATTTTAAAAGATGGATTTATTTGGCACCCACCTGCTGAATCTGCTCGCTTAATGCTGCTACTGTTGGAAGTGGAGCCACCTCCTGGACCATTGGAAGCCACCATGTTCTCAGTGCTGTAAGCTCTCAGAACTGACAGCATGTCCACCTGTTGGTCCAGCGGTGAAGGCTCCTGGGCCTGGTCTGGCGGTACATTGGGAGATGGCAGAAGTTGGTTTAAATGATGCCAAGGTCCAGCCTGATGTTTGCCCATGGAGCTCAGAAGGCCCTGCGAGAGAGATGCGCTGTCAATCAGCTCTTCTTCATCGGACGTTTCTTCGGCGGAGGTCGATGGCGGCTGGTTTGCGTCGACTAGCACATCGTGATCATCTGCATCTCGATCATTGACGGACTCTGCATCGTCACTGCACTCCGCCTCACCCACTTCACCAGACGGACTCAGGCTCGAGGCCCCTGGTGAAACAAGACTCAGCACATTTGTAGGAAGATATTTCAGTTCATTATCGAGGGTAGAACTCAGCATTGAGGTCCCTGGGCTGCTACTAGTTGAATATTTGTGAAATTGTTTGTAAAAGTCAGTCACTAGGGAGCTCAGACTGGAGTCCACCGGATTCAAGTAAGACTTCTTGTGATCGCCCAGAGGTTCGGCAGATTGGCCTTGTTGAGATACTTTTTCAGGGGAGGAGTCAGCCTTGTCGTGTAATTTTGCTGCGATGATATCCTTCGTCGGAACCACGGGAGATATGGACAAACAGGTTTTCTTTGCCACAGATGAAGACTCTCCTTGAAGATCGTCTCCTATGCCAGCTGTTCCAGATAGATGTTCTTTCCGTTTTGATTTCCCCAGGTGATTAGCTTGCAGGTGAAGAACCATTAATTCCATTGAGGACGTTGTGAAGGAACAGAACAGGCAACCGTGCCAAGTGATGTTATCCTGAACGATGATGGAGGCACCAGGGATTGAGACAGAATCGTGCGATGGAGGTCTCACAGACAAATCCAAAGGTTCGTACTGGGATTTTTCTGCGGTTGACTTGGATTTGATGACGGATTTCTCCTCGGAAGACTGATCTTCAATCCTTCCTGCGCTCTCGTCAGAGCCTGTGTTCTTTGTGTGTTTCTCCAGTGTTAGTTTTGAGTTGGAAGGCTGTACGCTGGCGGATTCACCGTACGCTCTGGCTAACATTTCTTTCTCTTTCTCCAAGGATCTCAGTCCAAAGGTGTCAATGAAAGCTTGCAAAGACCCTTGGAAGTTGACTCCATTGCCAGCGAGGCTCTGGAAAGCTCGGCTGAGATCGGAGAGGCTTGGCGTCTCCTCCCCAGACACCTCAGGAGTGGGCTTGAGGTTGTCACACTGCTGCTCCGACCTGGAGCTGGGTCCGTGCGCTTGGCACTCTGCGGAGGGAAGCACTCCCAGCGGCCATTGCTGAGGGGTCAGGCCACCCCGAGGGTCAGATCCGGGAACACTTTTCATAACCCCTCTCAGGATCTCTGGTCTGATGAACATCTGAGTCTTGGCTGCTGGGTCATCCGATTGCTCTTGCCGAGAGTGTGTCTGCCCCATCAGTGGGCTTGTTCCATTCTGCCGCTCCCGATGGTGGCGCTCCAGGTGGTACTTCAGGGATGCTGACTGGGTCCCGGCATAGTCACAATGAGGACACTTGTACGGCTTTTCCCCTAAATAAATGACAGAAAGCACAAACTTTATTTGTTGAATCTGTTTCTGCAATCTTGGCTTATTGAGTCTCATTGTCTGTAACTCGTTTTCACCTAGCCCACAGCTAACAATGGCCTATTTCCTTTACCATTGTCGCTTTTTTGCCTATCTTTCATTCATTTGTTCTACATCTCTCTATAATCACTGTCTATATATCTTGTTTCCCTCTCCCCCGACTCTCAGTCTGAAGAAGGATCTCGACCCGAAACGTCACCTATTCCTTAGCAGCCTGTCCCGCTGAGATACTCCAGCTTTTTGTGTCTATCTTCGGTTTGAACTAGAATCTGCAGTTCCTTCCTGAAAAATAAACAATTCTTTCCTTTCGTGTGAGGTGAAAGACAGACCAAAATTGAGGAGACAAAAGTACGTTTCAACATCTCGAACTTTATAGCATCCCGTCCAATCCTGAAATGAATCATTTAAAACTTACGATGCGGTAAATCATGGATATAATTAGCAATTGGCAGGCTGCACAAGTAATTCATCATTATTTGTGAAGCACCATTCAAAAATTAATTTAACAATTTTCTGAAAATACCACTGGTTCAAACAATACTGCACTCAAAGCGTACGGGATACAGAGATGAAATTAACCATTTTAAAAATTAAAGTCTTTGCTGGCTTTTCTCCGCCTGCCTCTTAATTTGAATGTGCAGTTTTACATTTGCACTTGTTAAGAAAATATTAAAGGAAAACAACAGGATTATTATGCTGTGTTCATTAAGCAGGGATTTTTAGGATAATATCCACCTCATAAATTAACTAGTTTATGCATATATTTCCATATATTTTCTGTTTTGAAGGTACACAGATTTTCACTTGTGTTAAGCGAATGGACATTTGGCAATGGCTGAAGATACCGCATTTTGCAGCAAATTTTTTCTCCTCCCCTGCCTTGTCAGATTATGTTATCTTTACGGATTAAAGATTATGGGCTATATGGAAAACTACATCAGTGTTTCAGCATTGTACTCTCATCAGCGCCTGACAGTGAGTTTCTGCTGAAAATTATAACCGCCTGTAAATCTAAAGCACAGCATTAAAACATGTTGAAGATGTTGGAGTAACTCAGTGGGGCAGGCAGCATCTTTGGAGAACATGGATAGATGACATTTCACAGAGTGCTGGAGTAACTCAGTGGGTCAGGCAGCATCTCAGGAGAACATGGATAGGTGACATTTCACAGAGTACTGGAGTAACTCAGCGGGTCAGGCATAGGGGTGCCAACTATCACACTTCCAAATACGGGACAAGGTGACGTCACTGCCCCGTGCCCCACGTGACCTCACCCAGCCAGCAGCTACGTGCTCCCACTCCACCAATGACTGCCGCCCGGGCCGAGAGGCAGGTTACTACGCAACCTCCGTTAGGTGGCGCCCGGGCCATCGAACCCAGACTGCCCAGAGCTAAAATGGGCCTGTGTTCGGGCCTACAAAGCCTGAGCCTACAACCCCCCCCCCCCCCCCCGGGCCTAATACGGGATAAGAGCGGCCCCATACGGGACAAACCAATTTAGCCCAAATTATCCTGGCTAATACGGGACAGTTGGCAACCCCACTCAGGCAGCATCTCTGGAGAACATGGATCGGTGACATCTTGGGTTGAGACCCTTCCTTCAGATATGGACTTGGTGGGCCGAAGAATGAGATTTGGAATGAATGAGTTTCCGTGATTAAAACTGCATTATTCAAATTGGTGCTTGGCCTGGTAAGAAATGGTCTCCAAAGGTCAAAGGTCACCCAGTGGGACGAGATGACCACATTTTAATAGTGCATGAAACTGCTGACTTATATTGTGTGGGACAATGGAAAAGGGTTGTAGTTTATCCTGGTTATTTTAAGTATTATCTTTGACATGTATGTTGTGCTGCTTCAAGATAGTTTATAGTTCAGTTTAGCTTATTATTATTGTTACTTGTACCAAGGTACAGTAAAAACCTAAGACAGACACAAAATATTAGAGTAACTCAGCGGGACAGGCAGCATCCCTGGAGAGAAGGAATGGGTGACGTTTCGGGTCGAGACCCTTCTTCAGTCTAAAGAAACGTGACCTGAAACGTCACCAATTCCTTCTCTCCAGAGATGCCTCCTGTCCCGGCTGAGTTACTCCAGCATTGTGTGTCTACCTTCGGTCTAAACCAGCATCTGCAGTTCCTTCATACAGTGCAAACCTTTTGTTGCGTGCTATCTAGTCAAAGAAAAGACTGTACATGAATACAATCAAGCTGTCCGCAGTCAGCCAAATCAGTCAAATGATTGCTATCGGTGTAACTGTAATAGTCTTTGAGCTTTATAAAATGTTTACAACACAGATTACGCATTAGCAGAGTTACCTGCATGGGATAAATGAATTTATTGTCCCTGCAACATAGTAACCTTTATCTTAAAACTTTGCTTCCACAGAATATTTTATTCTACAGCACAAATCCACAACCCAACTTCCTCACACATCCCAAAGACGTGCGGCTTTGTGGGTTAACTGAACTCTGTGATTTCCCCCCCCAGTGTGCAGGGGGAGTGGCTGAGAAAGTGGAATAACGTACAACTAGTGTGAACGGGTGGTCGCTGGGGGGCATGGCCTCGGTGGGCTGAAGGCCCTGTTTCCATGCTGCATCTCTAAACTAAACTACAAAAAACCTATTTGGAAAATAATGTTTTCTAAGGCCTGCTTTTGCAAAATTGTGCTGTGCTCAACACAACTGACGTGGAACACATTGTACAAAGATTGTCATTGCCACGCTCCCCCAAACTCCAATCAGTCTAAGGAAGGTTTCCGACCCAACACACCATCTGTCCTCTCCCTTCACAGATCCAAGGTGGCACCCAACCCAGGCAACTGTTTGCATGCTAGCCACAGAAGCGGACCCACAATCGCATACAACAATAGCTCCACAATCTTATATTTCTGCCTGTACACTGTGAATGGCACGATTGTAATCATGTATTGCCTTTCCGCTGGCTGGTTAACACGCACCAAAGGCTTTTCACTGTACCTCGGTACACGTGACAATAAACTAAACTGAAACTGAACCTCCTGCACTTGACGATTTGCTTCGGATCAATGCAATTCTTCCAATGGACACGACTTCCATTGACAGCGCTGCACGTCTAATATTTGCGGAGTGCATCTTTCCTCCATGCCATTATATACAATAAGAGTTCTTTAAGTTTGATATATTGCATCTACGGAGGGGAACCATGCAGAGTACAATAACTGACATTCATAACATGCCAGCGACAAGCTTCTATCTTGCCACCATCCAGGGTCACACAGCCTCACTTTATGTCCTTGCCCTATTTATCATTTTTTTAAATGCCTGTCTTATTAGTAATGAATGTAACATATGCAAGAATGCTCTATTCATGGTGAACAAAGAGACCTTTGATTAGCGTCTTCAACGCATGGCTCTTAGTGCTCCATAATACAACCTTGGCCTGGTATCTGCATATATTGCATGAAATATCTCATGATTAGTAATCACTCAGCAGGTAGCACTAAAACATCAAATCTGCTTTGGCGGAAATCTATAACTTAAAGCAACCACAAAAATTAGCTAGGGGTTATTAGTAATTATTTTTTTAAATAATAACTTTTTTTTGTCGTGTGCTTTCAAATCCACATAGATAATGGGATGCAGGTCGAGGTACTAATCCCTAAAACAGGTTAACTGATTAACTAGTTCTTTATTTATGCCATCTTTTTGGTTGAGGTTCCACGATTGAACCTGCATTATGCAAAATGGTAGATAGACACAAAATGCTGGAGTAATTCAGTCAGCGTCTCAGCATCTTTCAGTCAAGATCTTTCTTCAGACTGTCCATCTTCCGTTTTAAACCGGCATCTGCAGCTCCTTCCTATACATTATTCAATATGGTACTTGGCGTAGTAAGAAATTGTCTTCGAAGGTCAAAGGTCACCCAGTGGGACGAGATGACCACATTTTAATATCGCGTGGAACCACTGGCCTATATTGTGCGGGATAATTGAAAAGGGCTGCAGTTTATCCTGGTAATTTTAAGTGTTGTCTATGACATATGTGTTTTGATGCTTCAAGATATCAGGCAAATGATCTCGGAGTAACTCAGCGGGACAGGCAGCATCTCAGGAGAGAAGGAATGGGTGACGTTTCAGGTTGAGTCTGAAGAAGGGTCTCGACCCGAAACGTCACCCATTCCTTCTCTCCGGAGATGCTGCCTGCCCCGCTGAGTTACTCCAGCATTTTGTGTCTACCTTCGATTTAAACCAGCATCGGCAGTTCTCTCTGTTAACAAAAAAAATAAATCCAAATCACTCTTTGAGTTCAGTAAAATGTTTTCTAAGCAGATTGCCTATTACCAGTTACCCGCATGGATTGGTTTTATATGCAACTGGATAACCTTTACCTTAAACCTTGGATTCCGCGGAATTTTTATACATTTCTGAGACCTTTTGTTAGAATTTTATATTAAAACTTAAGTATTTCGTAACATCTGATAATTAAGCACTAATACTTCGAAAGACTAAAATAAATATTCTTCGCAGGAAAGCTGCAGTGCGTTAATATAAATTGTCCACATGTTTCTCCTAAGCCTTGATGCTGTAAATATGAAGACTATTTCACAGCTGCTTATTGCTAAACAGTGGCCTGTCTGGAAAGGGACAATCTGTGTTTCTAATTGCTGTCATTGAGGCTTCGATTCATTTTGTGACTTTCCCATTAAAATGTGAGCATTAATTTGTATAATGAAATATCGCCCACTGCGGTGTTCATTAGCCATGCCCTACTGTATACTTCACATTGTTAGCTCGCCAGAAACTGTAGCTAATTTCACTAATGGATATCTTCCTCCTAAATCTTTGGGTGAAAATTAATTCGGTAGCATACCTCTTTAACTTTTGGGGAATTTAAAATTCCTTTCTGCCAGGTTTGTCAGGGGCTATAAATCTGGAGATAACTTCAGCAGTGACAACACCTCGCCAGTTTCGACGGTAGAGTGGCCGGAGTGGTAGCGTCGCCACAGACACACCTGGCTCCAACCAGATGGCCACAACCTCGATTTCCCCCCTAACGAAGCTAACGTCTCGCCATCCCTGACCAAGCATCGTCCCACAGCCACACAGCACGGAAACGGGCCCTTCAGCACAACTCTTTCCCCAGTTTAGTTCAGAGATAAGGCACGACAACAGGCCCTTCGGCCCACCGAGTCCATGCCGACCAGTGATCCCCGCACACTTGCACATTCCTACACACCAGGGCCAATTTACCAAAGCCAATTAACCTACACGCCTGTATGTCTTTGGAGTGTGGCAGATTAGGAAAAGGGGAAGTGCAACAGGACCCGGGTTGTCCTTGTACATCAGTCACTGAAAGTAAGCATGCAGGTACAGACAGCAGGCAGTGAAGAAAGCTAATGGCATGTTATCATATCATATATATATACAGCGCGGAAACAGGCCTTTTCGGCCCACCAAGTCCGCGCCGCCCAGCGATCCCCGTACATTAACACTATCCTACACCCACTAGGGACAATTTTTTTACATTTACCCAGCCAATTAACCTACAAACCTGTACGTCTTTGGAGTGTGGGAGGAAACCGAAGATCTCGGAGAAAACCCACACAGGTCACGGGGAGAACGTACAAACTCCTTACATTGGCCCTCATAACGATAGGATTTGAGTATAGGAGCAAAGAGGTCCTTCTGCAGTTGTATAGGGTCCTGAAGAGACCACACCTGGAGTATTGTGGATTCACTGGATGCATTCAAAGGGAGTTAGATAGAGCTCTTAGAGCTAGCGGAATCAAGGGATATGGGGAGAAGGCAGGAACGGGGTACTGATTGTGGATGATCAGCCATGACCACATTGAATGGCGGTGCTGGCTCGAAGGGCCGAATGGCCTAATCCTGCACTTATTTTCTATGAAACAAGAGCACCCGGAGAAAACCCATGCAGATCACAGGGAGAACGTACAAACTTCGTACAGACAGCACCTGTAGACAGGATCGAATCCGGGTCTCTGGCTCTGTGAGGCAGCAACTCTACCGCTGAGATGCTCATCCATGCTGACCAAGATGCCCCATCTACATTTGTCCCATCTGTCAGCATTTGGCCATGTCCCTCTAAACGCGTCCTATCCATGTACCTCTGCAAATGTCTTTTCAATATTGTTATTGTACCTGCCTTAACTACATCCTCTGGCAGCTCGTTCCAAACACCCAGCTCCCACTGAGTGAAAAAGTTGCCCTCAAGTTCCTGTTACATTTTAACCCACCTCCTTAAACCTCTGGTTTTTGATTCCCCAACACTGGAGAAACAGCCGGCTTTGGAGGCCAAGACAATGGATATTCTTACGGTGGAGATTGATAGGTTCTTGCTCAGCACGGGTGTCCGGGTTTATGGGGAGAGGGCGGGAGAATGGGGTTGAGAAGGAAAGATAGACCAGCCATGAGTAGACTTGATGGGCCTTGATGGAGTTAGATTTAGCTCTTAGGGCTAACGGAATCAAGGGAGATGGGGAGAAAGTAGGAATGGGGTTCTGATTTTAGGATGATCTGCCATGATCATATTGAAGGGCCGAATGGCCTACTCCTGCACCTGTTTTCTATGTTTCTAAGTTTCTATGACCGTATGGCCTAATTCTGTTCCTAGACTTGTGAAGAGACAATGCGTTTAGCCAATCTATTCCCCTCAGGATTTTAATTCCTCAAATGGTGGGATATTTTATCCTATAACCATTACAACTGGCATAATTGGCCTTCTCTGCATTAAATAAAGGGCCTGTCTGCCTGTCTCCGGGGGACACTGGGAAAACCAACAGGCGCTATGTGGAATAAGCTCAACTAAAAGTATCTATACGGCAGCAAGCAGCGATGAAAGAAATTGTATGCATGGAAATAATTTAAAAATCATGCATTAAAATTCAGTCAATGGATTTAAGTCTGACTGATGGAAAAACTGATTAATTAGTTATCCATTGTCAAAAGAAAAGTACAGTCACAGTGAAGAACTTTATTATAATTTTGTTGGGTTGTTTTTTTTGCTTTCATAGTTTGTGCCAACAAAACAAGACACAAAGTGCTGGAGTAACTCAATGGATCATCTCTGGAAATCATTGCCACAGACGGCTGTGGAGGCCAAGTCAATGGATATTTTTAAGGTGGAGATTGATAGAGTCTTGATTAGTACGGGTGTCAGAGGTGATGGGGAGAAGGCTGGAGAATGGGGTTCGGAGGGGGTGATAGATCAGCCGTGATTGAATGGTGGAGTCGACTTGATGGGCTGATTGGCCTAATTCTGCTCCTGGAACTTATGAGGACTTGGATAGTCGACTCTTCAGGTCGGGAACCTTCTTCAGACATGGAGTCGGTGAGCAGAAGACCGAGTGTGATCTTCACACATTTCTCCAACAAATGAACACAAATTAAACGCTGAAGGGTCTGAAGAGGGGTTGTGACCTGAAACGTCACCTATACATGTTCAACAGAACACAGATCGCTGGAGTAACTCAGCGGGTCAGGCAGCATCTCTGGAGAACATGGATAGGTGACGTTTCACAGAGTGCTGGAGTAACTCAGCGGGTCAGGCAGCATCTCTGGAGAACATGGATAGGTGACGTTTCACAGAGTGCTGGAGTAACTCAGCGGGTCAGGCAGCACCTCTGGAGAACATGGATAGGTGACGTTTCACAGAGTGCTGGAGTAACTCAGCGGGTCAGGCAGCATCTCTGGAGAACATGGATAGGTGACGTTTCACAGAGTGCTGGAGTAACTCAGCGGGTCAGGCAGCATCTCTGGAGGACATGGATCGGCAACGTTTTGGATCAGGACCTTTCTTCAGACTCAGCAACCTTTTGGGTCGAGACCCTTCTCAGTCTGAAGGATGGTCCCAACCCCAAATGTCACTGGATAGAAGGCAAACTAAAGATTTTCACAGTACCTCAGTACACATGACAATAATAAGCTAAACTAAACTCAACTAAGGATGTCCATGTCCTCCAGAGATGCTGCCTGACCCGCTGAGTTACTCCAGCACTTTGTGTTTTTCTTGTAAACTAGCATCTACAGTTCCTTGTGTCTCCACCTAGCTAGTACTAGTATACTGTCATGTGAATGCTTGTTCATCTCTGTCCCGTTAGCCATGGAAATATTGATTGGTGGCACCCTCTAAGCAGCACGGGTCATTTAGTGCCTTGTCCTTGCTGACTGCTTCATTACCAGCAGGCTGATGCCTCACAATGACAGGTTCATTTATCGTGGCTGTTGGGAACAACCTCTGAAGGCAGCCTCTTCTCTTTGTCCCCATTAACGGCAGTTGGAATTGTCAACATACACAAGTTGTACAATCAGAGCCTATTTCTCAGCTGCATGTAGCATTCTATACCCATGGAAGATCACCACTGGGCTGCATAACACTCCAAAATCACACAGCAATTCATATGGTGGTTTGAAGATATCTAACAGCGTTTAGAAAGAGAGAAAAAAATTAAGAGCTTTAGTGGAAAAGAGGACTGAGATTGATCAACAATGGACAGCCAGCTCGAAGTAACGTGTAGGAAGGAACTGCAGGTGCTGGTTTACACCGAAGTTAAACACAGAGTGCTGGAGTAACTCAGCGGGTCAGGCAGCATCTCTGGAGGAAAAGGATGGGTTACGTTTTAGGTTGGATCCCTTCTTCAGATTGCTGAAGAACCCAGTCCGAAGAAGGACCTGACCCGAAATGTCAGCTATCCATGTTCTCCAGAGATGCTGCCTGACCCGCTGAGTTACTCCAGCACTCTGTGAAACGTCACCTATCCATGTTCTCCAGAGATGCTGCCTGACCCACTGAGTAACTCCAGCACTCTGTGAATCGTCACCTATCCATGTTCTCCAGAGATGCTGCCTGACCCGCTGAGTTACTCCAGCACTTTGTGTCTATCGTTTTGAACATTGTCGGTGCCAGAAACGCTTGTCTACTGCTGTGGTGATGTCTGCTGTATGATTTTACTGTACCTGGGTACACATTATAATAAAATATCATTGGATTATTGAATTGCATTGAAAACTTTACCATGAAAGCACAACTCCTCCCAATTCAGTGTTTCTTTGTTACACCATTTGTCCTTCCTTAACATGACAAACTATACAGTTCCCCATACAATAGAACCAAGGCATTCCTACTCATATCTCCAACTTCCTTGTAATGGGCCCCAGATTTGAATCTTTTCCGATCTAGGTTTTTGATCAGGTTAGACTGATGGAATAATAATTTGTTTTAATCTTAATTTAATTTGACGTCAGTTTGAAGCATTCCAACCCTACAATTGATTTCTAGAGAAATCCACATCAGGGCAGAATCCAGTATTTTGCCATTAAACAGACAATTGCAACTTGATAGACCACAAAGTTGACTTGGATCAAGAGAGGAAAAGCATGGCATTGATACAGGG
The DNA here is from genome assembly GCF_053455715.1 of Rhinoraja longicauda. Taxonomy (NCBI): domain Eukaryota; kingdom Metazoa; phylum Chordata; class Chondrichthyes; order Rajiformes; family Arhynchobatidae; genus Rhinoraja; species Rhinoraja longicauda. Next base: position 11,241,807 of record NC_135958.1, on the reverse strand, counting down.
GGAACACTCTTCAGCAATTGGTGCTAAGGAGCTTTCACATTATTCTTGAGTTGAATCATTTACTAATCTGTACAATTGGTTTAATCCACAGGATTCAAAAGGAATAGAAGGTAGGAAATTCACGTCCACTTTTCCTTCTAGCTCCATGAATGTCGTTCATTAAACAATTGCCATAAATCATTAATAAACTGATTAGATTAAAGAACAAACTTTAGAAATATATTGAACTTTATGGAGAGATATTATTACATTTTGCACTTGTATGAAATGTGTAATTTCAATTTTGACATTAGCCATTTAAAATTAAAATTTGAGCTTTGCTGTATGTGTTTAAATTATAACAAGACAACCCAAGGCAGTGTCAGCTAACATCAATAACCCACAGGCATTGTTCTTTGGTGCCCATGATCCGTGTGGATTTTCTCCGGGATCTCCGGTTTCCTCCCACACTCCAAAGACGTACAGGTATGTAGTCTAATTGGCTTGGTGTATGTGCAAATTGTCCCTAGCGTGTGTAGGATAGTGTAAGTGCGTGGTGGTCGCTGGTCGGTGTGGACCCGGTGGGCCGAAGGGCCTGTTTCCGTGCTGTATTTCTAAACCAAGCTAAACTAAAAATAAACTTTAGAAAAATAAGGAAAAAAAATTCAGCATCGTTTGGAATTTTCTATGAACCCTTTCTTTTGATTGTTGAGGTGGTTCACTGGACATTTCGGGAACGTTGGCTCCGGCCTGTATGATATTAGAGGAGCAGTTGTGTGCTTGCTGCACTGCTGTGTGTATAATCCAGGCTCAGTGTTCAGATCATTGAGTGCCTGCGATGGAAGTGGCCTGCTCGTGACGCCGGGCTATTAATTGGTTGTACTTTTTAAAGCAAGGCGATTACCCCCTCCAGTATAAACCACTTTCAGCATTGCCACGCTGCGTTTTTAATTTCTATATTGTTTTTGATTTTGTTGAAGGTTTTGGGAAAGGCAGTGACAAGGGAAGGGAGATTACTGGGAGCGGGCTTTAGCAGATGGTGTGGTGCAGAGAGTCTGGAGCCAATCGAGGATGGAGCGCGTTAGCCAGTGTGGGAGATTGGTAGCCGAGTCGGACGTTACACGTGGGGGGCACGGTGGCGCAGCGGTAGAGTTGCTGCCTTACAGCGAATGCAGTGCCGGAGACTCAGGTTCGATCCTGACTACGGGTGCTGTCTGTAAGGAATTTGTACGTTCTCCCCGTGACCTGCGTGGGTTTTTTCCGAGATCTTCGGTTTCCTCCCACATTCCAAAGACGTGCAGGTTTGTAGGTTAATTAGCTGGGCAAATGTAAAAATTGTCCCTAGTGGGTGTAGGATAGTGTTAGTGTGCGGGGATCGCTGGGCGGCGCGGACCCGGTGGGCCGAAGGGCCTGTTTCCGCGCTGTATCTCTAAATCTAAATCTAAATCTACACTGACGTGAGATTGCACGGTCCTTAGTTGGCATTAAGAGCTCAGCTAAACTGGGACAGATCTCATGCTATAGACACAAGAAGCTGGAGTAACACAGCGGGTCAGACAGCATCTCTGGAGAAAACGAATAGGTGACGTTGTGGGACGGGACGACACCCATTCCTTCTCTCCAGAGATGCTGCCTGACCCGCTGAGTTACTCCAGCTTTTTGCGTCTATCTTCGGTTTAAACCAGCATCTGCAGTTCCTTCCCACACACATTATCAAATAGTTAGCTTCCGTTTCTGTGAAGGCGAAAGATATCAAGATGGGAATAATTCTTCAATTAGTTTAAAGGCGAGTTAAGGATTTAAAAATAAGTGAAGGGAAGGTATTGGGGCATTCGTTAAATCACAGGATCACAGGAATGAAGTTTGGAAAGGCTTTCATGCCGAAGAACCACCAGAAAAAAAACATTTCCCCTCGTGAACTGGCATCTGCAGTTCCTTCCTGCACAGACCTCACTCAGCCTGATGTGCAAGTGAAGCCACAGAATGGAAGGGATGGCAAGTTACGAGCGGTGGATTGAACTTGTTCAGGGTCAGTTAAACAGCAATCTGGGGGACAGAACAAATGCTGCTGTAAACAGCATGGCAGAAAAAGAGAGAGAATCCTGGCAGTCTGCTCAAATCATTCTGTACTCCACCCTGGGCCTGCCGATCTCACCATGGGTGATTTTCTACGGAAATGCTGGAGTAACTCAGCGGTACAGGCGGCATCTCTGGAGAGAAGGAATGGGTGACGTTTCGGGTCGAGACTCTTCTTCAGACTAAGGAAGGCCAGTCTGAAGAAGTGTCTCGATCGGAAACGTCACCCATTCCTTCTCTTCAGAGATGCCGCCTGCCCCGCTGAGTTACTCCAGCTTTTTGTTGTCTATCTTCAGTTTAAACCAGCATCTGCAGTTCCTTCTTACACAGTTCAGGATCAGGTAGACAGAGTGAACATATCTTTCCTACAGCAGCAATCTGCGGAATGAATCAAATGCCGCTGCAAACAGCATGGCAGAGAAAGAGAGAGAACACCGGCTGTCTGCACAAATCATTGTGTACTCCATCCTGGGGGTGCCATCTCACCATCTAGCTGTGAGTGATTTCCTTCTGATCGCTGACAAGAGATTGTTCAGCCAAACGTAATTCATAAGATCATAAGTGATAGGAGCAGAATTAGACCATTAGCCCCATCAAGTCTACTCCGCCATTCAATCATGGCTGATCTATCTGCCCCCTCCTAACCCCACTCTCCTGCCCCATGACCCCCGATAACCGTGCTAATCAAGAATCCATATATCTCTGCTTCAACCATATCCATTGACTTGGCCTCCACAGCCATCTGCGGCAAAGATTTCCATGGTGAGGTATCAGGAATGGTTACGGGAACCCGCCCAGTCCATGCCGACCATGGATCACCCGTCCACGCTAGTTCCATGTTATCCCACTTTCTCATCCATTCCTTGCAGGAGGCTGACTCTCACATGCCTCTCAAGAAGCTTCATTTAGGTTTACGCTCAGGTTTATTAATGTCAAGTGTACTGAGTGAGGTACAGTGAAAAGCTTTGTTTTGCATGCTATCCGGTCCAGTCAGTTAATGCTACATGTAAATACAATCAAGTCAAACTCCGGTACAATAGGTAGAACAAATGGGAAGATACAGAGTGCAGAATATAGTTCTCAGCATTGTAGCGCATCAGCTCCAGAGACAAAGTCCAATGTCCACAATGGGGTAGAGGTGAATCGGACAGTACCCTAGCTTATGGAAGGAGCGTTCAGAAGCCTGATAACAGAGGGGAAGAAGCTGTTCATGAACTACATTCTGCACTCTGTATCTTCCTCTTTGCTCTACCTATTGGACTTGAGTTTGATAGAGTCATAGAGTGATACAGTGTGGAAACAGACCCTTCAGCCCAACTCACCCACACCGGCCAACAATGTCCCAGCTATACTAGTCCCACTTGCCTGCACTTGGTCCATGTCCCTCCAAACCTGTCCTATCCATGCACCTGTCTAACTGTTTCTTAAATGATGGGATAGTCCCAGCCTCAACGACCTCCTCTGGCAGCTTGTGTGAAAAAGTTACCTCTCGGATAAGGGAAAGGAGAGTTCTAGACGATGATGTGGAGAGATAAAGAACAATGAAAGAAAGATATGCAAAAAAGTGACGATGATAAAGGAAACAGGTCATCGTTAGCTATTTCTTGGGTGAAAACGAGAAACTGGTGCGACTTGGGTGGGGGAGGGATAGAGAGAGAGAGAGAGGGAATGCCGGGGCCACCTGAAGTGAGAGAAATCATTATTCATACCACTGGGCTGTAAGCTGCCCAATGCAAAATATGAGATGCTGTTTCTCCAATTTGCATTTAACCTCACTCTGACAATGGAGGAGACCGAGGACAGGAAGGTCTGTGCGGGAATGGGAAGGAGAATTATAGTGTTTAGCAACCAGGATATCAGGCGGGTTCAATGAATCATGTGTACATTATGGTCTTTGTTCTCCTTGTCTCTGGCTGAAAGAATTACCTTGAAACAAACATGTCCACTGGAAGATTCTACCAGCAGCCAAAGGGATAAATGGCCGGTCCATCTCCTTTGATGGTGTTAAGGAAAGATAATAACGGAATAAAAAGAATTTGGTAATGAGATCCAAAGCGTGGAACCCTACAAAATCAGGGAGATTGTAAAGTTAATATCTTGCTAATTAATCTACTAATGGAGCAAATATATGAGAGCACACTTAAAATCAAGTTTGATAAAACTACATTTTTAAAAATGTAACAGTCCACCATATAAGATGAGTTATTCCTCGTATTAATTACATCTTCTGTCTTCATGGATGTTTAATGAGTATATATCAATTCTTTAACCTTCTTCACAACGTACTGCTTCCACCAGTACTGCCTACCTGACTGACCTACAGTACAGATGTGCTAATATGCTGCTTTCAAAAGCCCCTAGTCACCCCCAGCAGCTGATAATCAGCCCTGTGCCAACTTTAATCTCCCTGAAATTAATATTAACACATCTCCTCCAACCATTTACTTTCCCTTTTGGCAAATTCAAATTGATCTCAAGTCTGCTCGACTCTGCTCAACTAATTCTGGCGCTGCACAGAGAATAATATCAGTAAAGACCTACATCAGGGCAGCACGGTGGCGCAGTGATAGAGTTGCTGCCTCACAGCACCAGAGACCCGGGTTCGATCCTGACTACGGGTGCCGTCTGTACAGAGTTTGTACGTTCTCCCCGTGACCAGGTGCGTTTTCTCCAGGTGCTCCGGTTTCCTCCCACACTCCAAAGACGTGCAGGTTTGTAAGTTAATTGGCTTTGATAAAATTGTAAATTGTCCCTAATGTGTAGGTTTAGTGCTCGTGTGCGGGGATCATTGGTCGGTGCGGACTCGGTGGGCCGAAGGACCTGTTTCCGCGCTGTATCTCTGACGTTTAAAGAAAGAGACAGAGTCAGTGGGTTGGTTGAGAGCAGGTGGGGAGGGGTTGCGTCTTTTGTATGAACACACACATCCACCTCACACTCTCTGGGCGCTGGTGTTGGTTCCGTTTGCACTGCGCATCATTCGGGTTCCAAGGAGACTTAGATCCTTCATCACACATCTCCCTCCCTCCCTCCCTCCCTCCCCCCCTCCCCCCTCCCTTCCTTCCCTCCTTCCCTCCCTCCCTCCCTCCCTCCCTCCCTCCCTCCCTCCCTCCCTCCCTCCCTCCCTCCCTCCCTCCCTCCCTCCCTCCCTCCCTCCCTCCCTTCCTTCCTTCCTTCCTTCCTTCCTTCCTTCCTTCCTTCCTTCCTTCCTTCCTTCCTTCCTTCCTTCCTTCCTTCCTTCCTTCCTTCCTTCCTTCCTTCCTTCCTTCCTTCCTTCCTTCCTTCCTTCCTTCCTTCCTTCCTTCCTTCCTTCCTTCCTTCCTTCCTTCCTTCCTTCCTTCCTTCCTTCCTTCCTTCCTTCCTTCCTTCCATCCATGTCAGTTCATCTCTGAACTTTAATCATCCACCGATACCAAACCCAGTAATTATAGTAAGAAGGAACTGCAGATGCTGGTTTAAACCGAAGATAGACACAAAAAGCTGGAGTAACTCAGCGGGACAGGCAGCATCTCTGGAGAGGAGTGGGAGTAGGTGATGTTTCGAGTCCAGACCCTTCTACAGACTGAGAGTCGGGAGAGGGAAACGAGAGATATAGACAGTGATATGGACACTAATTTCATTCACAAACTTTCATCCATTTGTTCTATATCTCTCTATATCACCATCTCTATCTCTCATTTCCCTTTCCCCTAACTCTCAGCCTGAAAAAGGGTCTCGACCCGAAACGTCACCCGTTCCTTCTCTCCAGAGATGCTGCCTGTCCCTTCGAGTTACTCCAGCTTTTTGTGCCTATCTTCAAGTAATTATTGTAAATATTGTCAAGTGGATTTTTTGCCCTTGTGATCGTAGATGAACATTGTAAGTGTATACACTCCCCGAATTAACTGGCTTTTGAATGGATTAATATATGGCTTAGGATTCTAACTGAGGATTGGCACATTTTAAACTTGTATCATTAAGTGATACCAACAGCAATATGTTAGATATGATTTTCTTAGATCACATTTTAACCACTTATAGCTTTCATTCCGAAAGCATTAGGCGGTATATTTCAAAGGTATTTATTTCACAAAATGCTGGAGTAACTCAGCAGGTCTGGCAGCATCTCTCAGGAGAGAAGGAATGGGTGACGTTTCGGGTCGAGACCCTTCTTCAGACGGTATATTTTAGTAATTTAACAATGTTTTGGTAATTAAAAAACATTAGTGCCACAGACAAACTTCCTATTTCACCGTACGGGCGAAGCCTCCAGAGTAAACATTATATGGCACCATTTCCAGGGACACGCTGGAGTTTAATTGAAACCTCGCCTTCCTTCTTCAGTGTATGAATAATGTGTCCCGTTTCTAAACATCCGTGGCCAGAGGCGGCAAGATTGATCGGCGAAGCATTGGGTTCCCCATTGGGAGAGACAGGGTTCAGATCCCTCTGCTTGTTGCCAATGCTGACGGTTCAAATGGCGATGAGCACAGGGATTTGACCCCAGCCTCCCTCAATCGGACCCCCACGCCCCAATAAATAAATCTCAGGGTCGCAGGGCATGGCAAGGTGCCTCCAAACATCGCATCCACCCTGAGGATGAACACTGCGTTTTCAATTCAACTCCAACCAGTCCACAGAAGTGATGCTACCTGCTGTACAATACTTTCCCTCAAGGCACTTATCATCCCATTTGACATAGCGTTGGTCAGGCCAAAAATATTGCTGTTCAACTGATAAAATCTTGTGCGATATGTTTTATGAATGAAATGTACGACACGTAAAAGTATTACAGGAACACATCAAAACTATGTTCTAGAAATTATTGTTGACAGTACTTGATGTTAAGTTCACAAGTTCACAAGGTATAGGAGTAGAGTTAGGCCATTCGGCCCATCGAGTCCACTCCGCCATTCAATCATGGCTGATCTCTGCCTCCTAATCCCATTTTCCTGCTTTCTCCCCATAACCCTTGACACCCGTTCTAATCAAGAATTTGTCGATCTCTGCCTTAAAAATATCCACTGACGGCCTCCACAGCCCTCTGTGGCAATGGGTTCCACAGATTAACTACCCACTGACTAAAGAGTGTTTAAAGTATGATGGTTTTCAATCTCCATCTGAAGTTAAATGTCTTCTGGAGAAGGTCACTGATGTTGCTTTACAAAGGTGTAACACTTCTTGGGACTGTGTCATCTTGTCTCTATTGTTCCCTTTTGTCACCCTGTTATGACCTTTTCATCTCTGGTCCTGACACACCCCTCTGCCAATCTAACCTCCATCGCCTGTACCCACCCATCACTCGCCAGGCTTCGTCATACCCCACCTCTTTTCCTACTTTCAACCCCCCCAACAACAATAAGTCTGAAAAAGGGTCCCGACCCGAAACGTCACCTACCCATGTTCTCCAGAGATGCTGCCTGACCCGCTGAGTTACTCCAGCACTCTGTGTTCCAGCATCAGCAGTTCCTTGTGTCTCTGACCATCTGACAGCCCACTCTAAATGGAACAAGTCCACAGGCTTGACTGCTTCAGCAGTGAAGACAGGAGAACGGAGTTCTGGAGTTGCGGGGAAGAGGGTGGGGAAGGGGATGTGGGGGGGGGGGGTGGAAGATGGGGGAGAACAGGGTGGGGGGAAGAGGGTGGGGAAGGGGATGTGGGGGGGGAGATGGGGGAGAACAGGGTGGGGGGAAGAGGGTGGGGAAGGGGATGTGGGAGGGGGAGATGGGGGAGAACAGGGTAGGGGGAAGAGGGTGGGGAAGGGATGGGGGAAAGGGGGGAGGGAGAATGGGGGTGGGGTAAGAGGTGGGGGCGAATGGGATGAGGCAATAAGGGGGTGGAGGAAAGGAGGGGGGGCGGACGTGGTGGAGGGGGTGGGGAGGGGGTGAGGGAAGGGAGAAGGGGGCGGGGAGGGTGTGAGGGAAGGGTGGGGGAAGGGAGAAGGGGGTGGGGAAGGGTGGGGGAAGGGAGGAGGGTGAGAGACAGGGGTGGGGAGGGGATGGGGAAGGGTGGGGGAAAGGAGAAGGGGGTGGGGAGGGGGTGGGGTAGGGTGGGGGAAGGGAGAAAAGGGTGAGAGACAGGGGTGGGGAGGGGATGGGGAAGGGTGGGGGGAGAAGGGGGTGGGGAGGGGGTGGGGAGGGGATGGGGAAGGGTGGGGGAAGGGAGAAGGGGGTGGGGTAGGGTGGGGGAAGGGAGAAGAGGGTGAGAGACAGGGGTGGGGAGGGGATGGGGAAGGGTGGGGGAAGGGAGAAGAAGGTGAGAGACAGGGGTGGGGAGGGGATGGGGAAGGAGTTGGGAGGGGTGGAGTAAAGGGTCTGGGGAGGGGTGTAACTCTGTATTATTCGAGATAAGGCAATGTTGGGACTGGCCATCTCAGGAATGAGTAAATAAGGAACGGCAGCACTTGTTGAAGTAAACTCTCCTGCCCCCAGTACTTTTCCAATCCCAGCATTAAGGCTTTCGTTTAAATTTACCATCTGCAAAGTTCAAAGTGTTTAATGCTTGAAAACATTGATGCCGGCCGCATTGGAGCACTAACAGAGGGACATCTGGCCGGGTAATAAAACCAGTCACTCAGCCACCCACCACACCGCTCTCAGTGTGTGACGTGCCCAGAGCCCTCGTGTGAAGAAGACGCCAGCCATTTGTAAAACTAACCAACAATGAAGTGAACAGGAGACGACACGGAGCAGACCTTCATCTCACCGATCATTCCACCACAACCCGTACCAGGCGTGTTTATAACTACGCTGCAAATGGCTCGATTGTAATCAGGTATTGTCTTTCTGCTGGCTGGTGAGCACGCAACAAAAGCTTCTCACTGCACCTCGGTACACGTGGCAATAAACTCAACTCAACTGAACTAACCCAGTCTGGATTTAAAAGCAGTGACAGAGAGCCACATGTCCCCCAAATCTCTGTGGTTAAACGACAGGCCAGCCTTTGAAAAGCCCATAAGGTCACAGGGAGAGGAGAAGAATTGGGCCATTCGGCCCATCAAGTCTGCTCCGGCATTCAATCATTGCTGATCTATCTTCCTCTCCTAACCCCATTCTCCTGCCTTCTCCACATAACTCCTGACACCCGTACTCATCAAGAATCTTTCAATCTCTGCCTTAAAAATATCCATTGACTTGATAAATTTGGCCTCCTAGAATGTTTATAAAAGTCATAGGTCATCCTCACCTAGGTCTCCATCCCTTGAAGAGCTGAATGGGCCGTTTACATCAACAGCACAACGTACCAAATAGTGAAAGGCTTGGATAGGGTGGTTGTAGGGAGGATGTTTCCACTGGTGGGAGAGTCTAGGATCGGAGGCCACAGCCTCAGAATTAACGGACTTACCTTTAGGAAGGGAGTGAGGAGGAATTTCTTTAGTGAGAGGGTGGTGAATCTGTGGATTTTTTTTGCCACAGAAGACTGTGGAGGCCAAGTCAGTGGATATTTTAAAGTCCGAAATAGATAGATTCTTGATTAGTACGGGTGTCGGTGGTTATGGGGAGAAGGCAGGAGAATGGGGTTGGGAGGGAAAGATAGATCAGCCATGATTGAATGGCGGAGTAGACTTGATGGGCCGAATGGCCTAATTCTGCTCCTATCACTTATGACCTTATGGTTTTGATTATTACATCTGGCAAAAAAACATGAGGTGGGATTGGTAGCGTGGAATCATGACATTCCGTCTACCTGCTTCACACTCACTTCTGGTGACACAGGGTATTGCAGATGAAACACAGAGTGCTGAGGTATTTCAGCGGGTCAGGACACACACTGAGGTGATTTGAGAAACAGACTGAACCTACCTTCCATGACACAGGAGGAGTTGCAGAGGGAAGGTGGTGCAGAGAAATATAATTCTACGCCAACTGTTTAAATGGAATGAAATAAACAGCAACTGTCCACATGTACAAGTGCCAATATATGGGCTTGCATTTCCCACAGAGTGAGATTATGTTTGACCCATATTCCCGCTGTTCGTCAAAAGTAGAGATGTGACCACAGGTGTCACTGCTAACCTCAGTGACCACTTACTCATTTATATCTCATTTAGACAATAGACAATAGGTGCAGGAGGACGCCATTCGGCCCTTCGAGCCAGCACCGCCACTCAATGTGATCATGGCTGATCATTCTCAATCAGTACCCCGTTCCTGCCTTCTCCCCATACCCACTGACTCCACTATCCTTAAGAGCTCTATCTAGCTCTCTCTTGAATGCATTCAGAGAATTGGCCTCCACTGCCTTCTGAGGCAGAGAATTCCACAGATTCACAACTCACTGACTGAAAAATGGCGATATGGACACAAAATAATCACACTTTTTACATAATCACTGCAAGATTCATGAGAATTGAATTCCCAATTAAACCGTGTAGCTCTCTGCGAGTCTGCTTATCACATTCATTGATGCTCCAGTTCCTCACAACCCTGGCTCCACGGTGGTTATGCTGTCCCATTCTTCTCAACCCCAAAGTGAACATTGGACTTTGTCTCTGGAACTGGTGCTGAGAACTATATTCTGCACTCTGTATCTTCCCCTTTGCTCTACCTATTGTACTTGAGTTTGACTAGGTTGTATTTCCATATAGTATCATCTGATCTGATTGCATAGCATACGACACAAAGCTTTTCACTGTACCTCGGTACACGTGACAATAATAAACCTTAACCAACCCACCAGTTACAAACAGGATATGGGGGAGTGAGAGCCACAAGGAACTGCAGATGCTGGAATCTTGCGTAGAACACAGAGTGCTGGAGTAACTCAGCGGGTCAGGCAGCATGTCTGGAGAACATGGATAGGTGACGTTTCACGGAGTGCTGGAGTAACTCAGCGGGTCAGGCAGCATCTCTGAAGAACATGGCTAGGTGACGTTTCACAGAGTGCTGGAGTAACTCAGCGGGTCAGGCAGCATCTCTGGAGAACATAGATTGGCAACGTTTTGGATCAGGACCCTTCTTCAGACTCAGCAGCTTTTTGGGTCGAGACCCTTCTCAGTCTGAAGAACGGTCCCAATCCCAAATGTCACTGGATAGAATGCAAACTAAAGCTTTTCACAATACCTCAGTACACATGACAATAAAAAAAACTAAACTAAACTCCACTAAGGATGTCCATGTGTTGCAGAGATGCTGTCTGACCCGCTGACTTACTCCAGCACTCTGTGTTCCATGTGAGGGAGTCAGCTGGCTTCACAATAGAAAGGTTCCATTATTTTGCAACCACAGAAAAATCTCCATTGGAGGTGCCACTCTCGTAAACATTTAATAGGAAACAACGTGGTGCTTCAAACAAACAAATATCATAAGAGCCACAGCGTGCATTGGGGGAGAGCTCACTGACCTGTGTGTATCCGCAGATGGACCTTCAGGTGGTGGGAGGTTCGGAACGATTTGCCACAGTAGGGACAATCGCGGGTGGCTGATCCATGAGCACGGTCCCTCAGCAGGGAAGGCTGGTGAACTCCTGCAGGCTTTCCCAACTCCTCTCCTACATCTACAATGCACACAAATCACCACCGTCATTACAACACACCTTCCTCCAAACGCTGGTTTTGCCGAAACACAACATTATCTGGCAACCACAGACGTCTTGTCAAGAGCAGTGTAGGAAAATAACTGCAGATGCTGGTACAAATCGAAGGTGTTTATTTCACAAAATGCTGGAGTAACTCAGCGGGTCAGGCAGCATCTCAGGAGAGAAGGAAAGGGTGACGGTTCGGGTCGAGACCCTTCTTCAGACTGAAGAACTCTCTTGTCAAGAGCACATCCTTAGTTTAGTTCAGTTTATTATTGTCACGTGTACCGAGGTAGAGTGAAAAGCTTTCGTATGAGTGCTATCCAGTCAAAGAAAAGACCATACATGATTATAATCAAGTTGTCCGCATATACAGGAAAAAAGGGTACAACATTTAGTGCAGAGATAAAACATTGAAATCAGATAAGGTCTGATTAAAGATAGTTCAAAATTCTCCAATGTGGTAGATGGGAGGTCAGGACTGCTCTCTGGTTGGTGAGAGGATGGTTCATTTGCCTGATAACAGCTGGGAAGAAACTGTCCCTGAATCTGGAGGTGTGTGTTTTCACACTTCTGTACCTCTTCCCAGAGGGGAGAGGGGAGAGGGAGGAGGGGAGAGGGAGCAGGGGAGAGGGCCGAGGGGAGAGGGAGGAGGGGAGAGGGGCGAGGGGAGAGGGGAGGGGGGGGAGAGGGGAGAGGAGAGAGGAGAGAGGGGAGATGGGAGGAGGGATGGGAGATGGGAAAGGGGAGAGGGGAGAGGGGGGAGGGGAGAGGGGAGAGGGGAGAGGGGAGAGGGGAGAGGGGAGAGGGGAGAGGGGAGAGGGGAGAGGGGAGAGGGGAGAGGGGAGAGGGGAGAGGGGAGAGGGGAGAGGGGAGAGGGGAGAGGGGAGAGGGGAGAGGGGAGAGGGGAGAGGGGAGAGGGGAGAGGGGAGAGGGGAGAGGGGAGAGGGGAGAGGGGAGAGGGGAGAGGGGAGAGGGGAGAGGGGAGGGGGAGAGGGGGGAGAGGGGGGAGAGGGGGGAGAGGGGGGAGAGGGGGGAAAGGGGGGAGAGGGGGGAGAGGGGGGAGAGGGGAGATGGGAGAGAGGAGGGGAGATGGGAAAGGGGAGAGGGGAGAGGGGAAAGGGGAGAAGAGAGAGGGGAGAGGGGAGAGAGGAGGGGGAGAGGGGAGAGGGGAGAGGGGTGAGGGGTGAGGGGAGAGGGGAGAGGGGAGAGGGGAGAGGGGTGAGGGGTGAGGGGAGAGGGGAGAGGGGAGAGGGGAGAGGGGAGAGGGGAGAGGGGTGAGGGGTGAGGGGAGAGGGGAGAGGGGAGAGGGGAGAGGGGAGAGGGGAGAGGGGAGAGGGGAGAGGGGAGAGGGGAGAGGGGCGAGGGGGGGGGAAGAGGGGAGATGGAGAATCCTTCTCTTTCACATTGGAAGACGACATAAAGCTGGCAACTCAAGATCGCTTTTTTGTTTTTTTCACCCAATCCTTTAGTTTCCACCATCATGGTCTTTGAGCAGCAGATGGCATATTTCATTTAAGTGACTAATAGAGAAATGGGAACAGCTGTGTGAGCAGCATGCCCAACTTCGTGTAGATCCAGCCGAGGAATCGGAGTGGGGGAAAAGCTGGAAGTAAAACAATAGTTGCTGAATGAATGTTGGTGTGGGAACAACACCAAGTGGTCTGTCCTCACCCACACCTTTCCAGGTAGCATTGACCACGATGCCTGGAAGGGGAAATATTTGGTTGGTGCGTTTTTCTTTGGTGTGTTCCTCTCTGACCAAAGGGCGCAGCGGTCGAGTTGCTGCCTCACCGCGCCAGAGAGCCGGGTTCGATCCTTACTACGGGTGCTGTCTGTACGGAGTTTGTACGTTCTCTCTCTGGGTTTCTCCCTCCGGTTTCCTCCCACATTCCAAAGATGTACAGTTTTGTAGGCTGATTCGCTCGGTAAAAATTGTAAATCGTCCCCAGTGTGTTAGTGCGTGGGGATCATTGGCCGGTGCAGACTCAATGGACGGAAGGGCCTGTTTCCGCGCTGTCTAAATCTCTACACTAAATGAAACAAAACCACCTAGGGTTGTAAGTTAGTGTACATGCAACACATGAAGAATCACCAGTTAGACTCGAGCATTGGAAAAGACCACTGCAGGATCCCGACCCTTTCAGCAAAACAGAAAAGTGCTGGAGTAACTCAGCAGGTCAGGCAGCATCTCTGGAGAACATGGATAGGTGACGTTTCACAGAGTGCTGGAGTAACTCAGCGGGTCAGGCAGCAGCTCTGGAGAACATGGATAGGTGACGTTTCACAGAGTGCTGGAGTAACGCAGCGGGTCAGGCAGCATCTCTGGGGAACATGGATAGGTGACGTTTCACAGAGTGCTGGAGTAACTCAGTGGGTCAGGCAGCATCTCTGGAGAACATGGATAGGTGAAGTTTCACAGAGTGCTGGAGTAACTTAGTGGGTCGGGGAGCATCTCTGGGGAACATGGATAGGTGACGTTTCACAGAGTGCTGGAGTAACTCAGCGGGTCAGGCAGCATCTGTGGAGGACATGGATAGGTGATGTTTCACTGAGTGCTGGAGTAACACAGCGGGTCAGGCAGCATCTCTGGAGAACATGGATAGGTGACGTTTGGGTTCAATGCTGGTTTATTTGTCTCATATACCGAGGTAGAGTGAAATTATTTTTTGTACACAGTTCAGTACAAAGTCTGACTACACATAGCACTCAGAGACCTTTTTCTCAGACTGATGGAGACTGATTGAGGCTGAGAAAGCTGGATGAGAGGGGTGGGAATGGGACAAAGACTTTCAAGTGATAGGTGGCTGCAGGTGACAGAGGTGGTTGATGCATGGGTGGGGTAAGTGTCAACGGCTGGAGACGAAAGGGTGTCAGTCATGGAGAAAGGAGGAGGATTGAAACGCAAAGCCGGAGGGAGGGGCGTGGGTGGATGTGGAATGGGGAAGGGGAAAGAGGGGGGGGATAAAAGGGCAATGAGGGACTTGGGGATGGGAGCTTAGAGAGTGGAGGAAGGGAAAGGAGCAGGGTGACAGGGGTGGGTGATAGTGGGAGAAATGGGTGCACATTAGTACGGGTGTCAGGGACTATGGGGAGAAGGCAGGAGAATGGGGTTAAGAGAGGATGATAGATCAGCCATGATTGAATGGCGGAGTAGACGTGATGGGCCGAATGGCCTAATTCTTCTCCTATCCCTAATGAACTTACCAACTTATCAGGGTGGGGTGGGTGAGAGTGAGAGGGTGAGGGAGGGATCACATAAGACTAAAAAAAAATCAATGTGTATACCGTTTTGTTGTAAGCTACTCTAAGTCTGCACTTCAAGCAGAAGTGACTGATTCTCATAATTCACACGGTGAGCCATTTTAAATAACTTGACACCACCAGGAATGTATTTTATCCTCACTAATATGCGTTGCACATTTCCTATTCATTCCTTCATTGCAGCGTGCCCGCTTTCTTCATTGCCACGGACCAGCCTTATCTCAAATTAATATTCTGCCCTCATCGGTAAATAATTTATCAACCAATTGTGATGTCGGCTCGTGATATTTCAGTGCATCATTCACACAGTTTCTGACCAGCTGACTCCTAATGCAAAGAACAGGAACAGGGCAAGCGTTCCTTGAGTGCTGTATGTGGAACATTACTCCCCTTCCATAGAAACATAGACAATAGGTGCAGGAGTAGGCCATTCGGCCCATCGAGCCAGCACTGCCATTCAATATGATCATGGCTGATCATCCACAATCAGTACCCCATTCCTGCTTTCTCCCCATATCCCTTGATTCCGTTAGCCCAAAGAGCGATATCAAACTCTCTCTTGAAAACATCCAGTGAATTGGCCTCCACTGCCTTTTGTAGCAGAGAATTCCACAGATTCACGACTCTCTGGGTGAAAAAAATTCTCCTCATCTCAGTCCTAAATGGTCTACCCCTTATTCTTAAACTGTGACCCCTGGTTCTGGACTCCCCCAACATCGGGAACATTTTTTCTGCACCTAGCCTGTCCAATCCATTAAGAATTTTATATGTTTCTATAAGATCCCCTCTCAACCTTCGACATTCCAGTGAATACAAGTCCAGCCAACCCATTCTTTCATCATACGTCAGTCCTGCCATCCCGGGAATTAACCTGGTGAACCTACGCTGCACTCCCTGAATAGCAATTTTGGAAACCCAGGTTCCATCCTGACTATGGGCGTTGTCTGTACGGAGTTTGTAAGTTCTCCCCGTGACCTGCATGAGTTTTCCCCGGGTGTTCCGGTTTCCTCCCACACTCCAGAGGCGTGCAGGTTTGAAGGTTAAATGGCTTCTGTCTATTGTCCCCAGTGTGTAGGATAGAACTAGTGTATGGGTGATCACTGGTCAGCATGGACTTGATGGGCCAAAGGGCCTGCTTCCATGCTGTATCTCCAAACCAATTAAATTTAAAGCTATAGATATAGATTTAAAGCTATGCTCTCTGGTATTTGATATTTTCATCTTGGGAAAAAAGTTCTGACTGTCTATCATATCTATGCTGACCTTTGATTAGTATGGGTGTCAGCGGGTAATGGGGAGAAGACAGGAGAATGGGGTTAGGATGGAGAGATAGATTAGCCATGATTGAATGGCAGAGTAGACTTGATGGGCCAAATGGCTTCATTCTACTCTTATCACTTATGATCTTATAACCGTATGCCTCTCTTTATTTCATACACTTCTACCAGGTCTCCCCTCCACCTCTGATGCCCAAAGGACTAATGTGGGAAGTTGTGTTGCCTCAGTAAGGATGTTCCCACGAACATCTGCCTTGGCTGCGGTCTCAGGTCGAGGTGAGGAATAGATTGGTTCAGCGGTCAGGATCATGAGCATCTGGCGCCCTCCTTCCATGAGGAAGCAGGAGATACTTGCATCGCCCCTCCATCATTCTTCAACACCTCTTATTTCAAAAGACCCAAGAACGCTTGATGTTCTGTTAGCAGAGAGTCGCGGGGCAGGATGAGCACTGGACATTGCTGGCACTGCGGGGTCTCCACTCTGCGGGCGAGCTCTCCGCTCTGAGCAAATAATCCGTCTGGACAAGGGTCCCAACCCAAAACGTTACCTGTCTATTCCCTCTACAGATGCCCACTGCGTTACTCCAGCACTTTGTGTTCAAATTGAGTTGTATCAATGTAATCGAGTGTGAAACGATTCTTATAAAATGTCCACACTAACCCGCCAATGTGTTTACAGCGCCAGTCTTTCCTGCAGGTACCCTGCTGACACCAGTCTGAACTCTCATTACAGTTTCCCGTCAGTCCCAGGCTTGCTTTACTCCCTCCGCCCTGCCCACCTGCCACAACTTTCAGCCTCCTGTATTTCTTTCAATAGCCTGGAGTTCACATGAGCAGTGCAGAGCAGATCATGTAACGGTTGTTTAACGGTTGTTAACTATAACGGTTGTTTAACTGTCTGTGTGACAACCTCAGTTTTTAGTTTTACTTTTAGGAAACAGACCCACCCTTCGGCCCACCGAGTCCGTGCCGACCAGCGGTTACCCGTACACGAGTACTATCCGACACACACTAGGGACGATTTTACCGAAGCCAATTAACCTACAAACCTGTCCGTCTTTGGAGTGTGGGAGGAAACCGGAGAAAACCCGCGCGGGTCGCGGGGAGAACGTACAAACTTTGTACAGACAGCACCCGTGGTCAGGATCGAACCGCGGGCTCTGGCGCTGTGAGGCAGCAACTCTACCGCTGCGCCACCATGCAATTCCACACCGAGTGATGCATGGAACGAGCTCAATGTGCGCGTCCAATCAGCCTAAATATCAGGGAAAAAATACCTTTCAATAACCAGTGAAGAGGTGTCAGTCACTCTGTGTAAAGTTCAGCCTGTTTTACCTGCCAAATAATGAAGGGAAGGTAATAAGATCGGCACTATGAAAGATACCGCCTTTAGGTAACCCTATAACCAACCTTTTCCATACTGTTGTTTGCTGTTCACCGAGCTAATTTTCAAATTTTATGATTAATAAAATGAATTTGTTTGTGTAGCCTGCATTGTAAGAAATCCTCATGTGAACTTATTGGCAGCGCGGTGGCACAGTGGTAGAGCTGCTGCCTTACAGCGCTGGTAGCTCCAGAGACCCGGGTTCAGTCCCGACTACGGGCGCTGTCTGTATGGAGTTTGTACGTTCTCCCCGTGACCTGCGTGGGTTTTCTCCGAGATCTTCGGTTTCCTCCCACACTCCAAAGACGTACAGGTTTGTAGGTTAATTAGCTTGGTATAAGTAAATTGTCCCGAGTGCGTGTAGGATAATGCTAATGTGCGGGGATCGCTGGTCGGTGCGGACTCGGTGGGCCAAAGGGCCTGTTTCCGCGCTGTATCTCTAAACTAAACTAAACTAAACTAAACTGTCACGTCCGTTTTCAGTACCGTCTTATTGATGAATATCAATAGACAATAGACAATAGGTGCAGGAGGAGGCCATTCGGCCCTTCGAGCCAGCACCGCCATTCAATGTGATCATGGCTGAACATTCTCAATCAGTACCCCGTTCCTGCCTTCTCCCCATACCCCCTGACTCTGCTATCCTTAAGAGCTTTATCCAGCTCTCTCTTGAATGCATTCAGAGAATTGGCCTCCACTGCCTTCTGAGGCAGCGAATTCCACAGATTTACAACTCTCTGACTGAAAATGTTTTTCCTCATCTCAGTTCTAAATGGCCTACCCCTTATTCTTAAACTGTGGCCCCTTGTTCTGGACTTCCCCCAACATTGGGAACATGTTTCCTGCCTCTAACGTGTCCAACCCCTTAATACGTTTCGATAAGATCCCCTCTCATCCTTCTAAATTCCAGTGTATACAAGCCTAGTCGCTCCAGTCTTTCAACATACGACAGTCCCGCCATTCCGGGAATTAACCTAGTGAACCTACGCTGCACGCCCTCAATAGCAAGCTTCCTGTACACTACCAATAGCAGCCGTCCAGAGGTGGGGTTTTGAATCTTCATCGATGGTGATTCAGGCAATCTGTCCTCAAAGTCACGATATGTGAATCCAACAGAATCTCCGTGATTGTCTGATTTAAGGAGGTTGTTCGAATCTACCTACTCACTGGAACCTGTCGGCGAGTATGAAATAGACACTGAGTTACATAGAAACACAGACAACAGGTGCAGGAGTAGGCCATTCAGCCCTTCGAGCCAGCACCACCATTCAATGTGATCATGTCTGATCATCGAAAACCAGTACCCCGTTCCTGTTTTTTCCCCATATTCCTCGATTCCATTAGCCCTAAGAGCTATACAGAAACATATAGAAACATGGAAACATAACATGGCATATTTATGATCCAAAGAAAGAATGGACCAAGTGATCTTGCCTTCCTGACTCTGTACATGCCCTCCTGCTGCATCATGTTGCACCGTGTGTCTATGTCTTGTGTGTGTTATCGTGTGTGTCATAAGGTCATATGTCATAGGAGCAGTATTAGGCTATTCGGCCCATCAAGTCTACTCTGCCATTCAGTCATGGCTGATCTATCTCTCCCTCTCCACCCCATTTCTTGCCTTCTCCCCATCACCCCTGACACCTGCACTAATCAAGAATCCATCTCTGCCTTAAAAATATCCATTGACTTGGCCTCCACAGCCTTCTGTGGCAATGAATTCCACAGATTCACCACCCTCTCACTAAAGAAATTCCTCCTCATCATCCTAAGGAAACGTCCTTTAATTCTGGCGCTATGACCTCTGGTCCTAGACTCTACCACAGTCTATGTCTCACGTGTGTCATGGTGTGCATCTGTGTCTTGTGTGTGTCATTGTGTGTGTCATTGTGTGTATCATTGTGTGTGTCTATGGCATGTGTGTGTGACTGTGTGTGTTTATGTCTTGAGTATATCTATGGCATGTGTGTGTGACTGTGTGTGTGTCACTTTGTGTGTGTGACTGTGTGCGTGTCACTATGTGTGTCACTGTGTGTGTGTCACTGTGTGTGTGTGTCACTGTGTGTGTGTGTTATTGTGTGTGTCACTGTGTGTGTCACTGTGTGTGTGTCACTGTGTGTGTGTGTTATTGTGTGTGTCACTGTGTGTGTGTCACTGTGTGTGTGCGTCATTGTGTGTGTCACTGTGTATGTGTGTTATTGTGTGTGTCACTGTGTGTGTCACTGTGTGTGTGTCACTGTGTGTGTGTCACTGTGTGTGTGAGTCACTGTGAGTGTGTGTTATTGTGTGTGTCACTGTGTGTGTCACTGTGTGGGTGTCACTGTGAGTGTCACTGGGTGTGTGTCATTATGTGTGTGTCACTGTGTGTGTGTCACTGTGTGTGTGACTGTGTGTGTGACTGTGTGTATCACTGTGTGTGTGTCACTGTGTGTGTCACTGTGTGTGTTACAGTGTGTGTGTCACTGTGTGTGTGTCACTGTGTGTGTGTTACTGTGCGTGTTACTGTGTGTGTTACTGTGTGTATGTCACTATGTGTGTTACTGTGTGTGTGTGACTGTGTGTGTGACTGTGTGTGTGTGTCATTGTGTGTGTTACTGTGTGTGTGTCACTGTGTGTGTTACAGTGTGTGTGTCACTGTGTGTGTGTCACTGTGTGTGTGTTACTGCCCGTGTTACTGTGTGTGTTACTGTGTGTGTCACTGTGTGTGTGTCACTGTGTGTATGTCACTGTGTGTGTTACTGTGTGTATGTCACTGTGTGTGTTACTGTGTGTGTGTGTAATTGTGTGTGTTACTGTGTGTGTGTCACTGTGTGTGTGTGTCATTGTGTGTGTGTCATTGTGTGTGTGTGTGTGTGTGTGTGTGTGTGTGTGTGTGTGTGTGTGTGTGTGTGTGTGTGTGTGTGTGTGTGTGTGTGTGTGTGTGTGTGTGTGTGTGGTGTGTGTGTGACTGTGTGTGTGTGCGCGTGTGTGTCACTGTGTGTTACTGTGTGCGTGTGACTGTGCATGTCTGTGCCCTGTGCTGGCTGTATCAGGGCGTGTAACTACTACGGGAATGAAGAATTACACGTGTGATCCTTCGGACGATTGAAAAGGATCCAATGTTCAAGGGTTAACATGTCACAGACTGCCCATGAAACAAAGAAAAAAACCCAGCTCAGAGCTAAGCAAGACTTGTGCTTATTCAATCTTTTATCACAATCCTATTTTTGCATATGACCTGCACCATTTTGCCGCCTTGTAATATTTTTCTTGCACATTACACATAATCGGCCGCGGTCCCAACAATCACAGTGCTTCTTTGTTTTATTCTGGAAGAATAAAAGGTGCCATCTAAAACAGCTAGCACTTTCTTCTCATCTATTAACTGGCAAAAATAAATTTCCCTGATGAACAGTGAGATGGGTCACGTCTTTATCTGCTGCCAGCTGGCAGATCCCGGCTTTTAATATGGCTGTTCCAATTATTGTAAATGTCATTTTGTACCTTATAACTACAAATATTGACAGTTTATTGCACAATGCATGTTTGTCAGATGAAGGTCACATCACAAACAATGCACAATCTTTTCTTAAAATACATCTGACTGAAAGCTAAAATAAACAATGTTTAAATGCTGTTTATGCTCAATTTAATCCTATTTTACCCCCATCTTTTCATTTTAAGGCTGGCGGAGGGATTATATTTTAACTTGTGACCCTCGCTTTGTAAACCTGACCATTACTGTCACCAGAACCTGTGGCTGGGAGCCGATGAAATGTAAAATGGACCAGGTGGTAGCCACATCTTGTGTGTGTGTTTTTATAGAAAGGTTGAAATGGATCGCATCCAAATACATAATGCGGTGATGAAATTTCAGCAAGTATCAATCGTTTTTTTTTGAAAAACCATCGGAGCGAGCAATATGAAAATATAAGATACCTCATTCGAAACGAGCAACTTTTACGAAACAAATATCTTGTCGTTAATTAACTGAGGCTAATCATACGAGAGATTATTCTTCCCGATGCAAACATTGGTATTTAGGTAAATTAGATTTGTGGACAGTAATCGGTATGAATGCCGGTGAAATGATTCATATTTACTGCTGCAATACTCGATTCGTGAATGGTCACTTGTTTCTCGGAGAGCGACTGTGTTTAAGAATATTCCAGTTACCGTACATTTCACACACACTGTGACAGCTTTGTTTCCTGCCTTCATTCCAGCAGCTGTGGAACTGATTCAGCACCAGGTTTACATTTTGGGTAATTGTCAAAAGATTAACAGTGAAAAGCAGATCAGTTTCATGAGTGACCTTTCCTACAGTAAGCCTTTTTTTTTTTCATGTTGATATAAATTCCATCCTTTCTGAGAAATGAGAAAAAAAAAACCTCAGACCCACAGCATTTTGCTCGTCACTTATCATTGTTTTTTGATACGTTGAACACACCACTTTGGAGGTACAAGTCAAAGACGCCACCATCTCTCCTGTCTGCCTGGTGGTATCTGCGTGTTACCCCCCCCCCCCAGCTCTCCTTCCTGATAAGTAGGGAGGAACTGCAGATGCCGGTTTAAGCTGAAGATAGGAACAAAAAGCTGGAGGTAACTCAGTGGGACAGGCAGCATCTCTGGAGAGAAGGAATGGGTGACATTTCAGGTCGAGACTGAAGTCTGAGTCTGAAGAAGGGTCTCGACCCGAAATGTCAACCATTCCTTCTCTCCAATGATGCTGCCTGTCCCGCTGAGTTACTCCAGCATTTTTTGTCTTTCTTCTTCCCAATAGTTTAGTTCAGTTTCGTTTATTGTCACGTGTACCGAGGTAGAGTGAAAAGCTTTTGTTGCGTGCTAACTAGTCAACAGAAAAACAATACATGATTACAATCGATCCATTTACAGTGTATAGACACATGATAAGGGAATAATATTTAGTGCAAGGTAAAGCCAGCAAAGTCTGATCAAGAATAGTCCGAGGGTCATCAATAAGGTTGATATTAGTTCGGGTTGTGGAAGGACCAGAGAGGAGGGCTGAACTACTGCAGATGCTGGAATCTTGAGCAAAACGCATACTGGAGGAACTCAGTGGGCCGAGTTTAGTTTTGTTTAGTTTAGAGATAGACAATAGACAATAGACAATAGACAATAGATAATAGGTGCAGACAGCACCCGTAGTCAGGATTGAACCCGGTCTCTGGCGCTGTGAGGCAGCAACTCTACTGCTGCGCCACCGTCCCACCCTGAAAGCAGGGTCAGGCAGTCTCTGTGTAGGGAATGAACAGACGACGTTGTGTGTAGGGACTTATTCACAAAATGCTGGAGTAACTCAGCGGGACAGGCAGCATCTCAGGAGAGAAGGAATGGGCGACGTTTCGGGTCGAGACCCTTCTTCAGACTGATGTCAGGGGGGTGGGACAAAGGAAGGAAGGGACCCTTCTTCACGCTGATTGTGATGGAGGTGGGGGTGGGGAGAAGCCGTAACAGCTTTGAAAAAGGGTCTTGACTCAAAACGTCACCCGTTCCTTCTCTCCTGAGATGCTGCCTGCCCCGCAGAGTAGGCCATTCAGCCCTTTGCGCCAGCACCGCTATTCACTGTGATCATGGCTGATCATCCACAATCAGTACCCTGTTCCTCCTTTATCCCCATATCCCTTGACTCCGCTATCTTTAAGAGCATCCAGAGAATTGGCCTCCACTGCCTTCTGAGGCAGAGAATTCCACAGATTCACAATTCTCTGGGTGAAAAAGTTCTTCCACATAATGCCAAGTCAAACTAATCTCCTCCGGCTGCACATGATCCATATCCCTTCATTCCCTGCATTTCCATGTGCCTTTCTAAATAAACCTCTGAAACACCACTATCGTATCTGCCTCCACCACTGCCCCAGGCACCCACCACCCTCTGTGTGGAATAACTTGCCACGCACATCTTAAAACCTTGCCCCTCTCACTTTAAAGCTACGCAATCTAGTCTTTGACATTTCCTCCACCCTGGGAAGGAAAGTTTCTGATATACAATAGGATCTACAGGGAAGACACAAAATGCTGAAGTAACTCAGCGGGACAGGCAGCATCTCTGGAGAGAAGGAATGGGTGACGTTTCAGGTCGAGGCCCTTCTTCCATCTAATGTCTGGGCAGTGGGCGGGACAGGGATAGAATGTAGTCGGAGACCGTAAGACTGGTGGGAGAACTGGGAAGTTCTACAGGGAATCAGGCTCGACTGAACAAAAATAAAGCAACAGGCAGCTCACCAGACTGCCTGCCTACTACTGTGATTGATGCTCCCACACTGGGACTGGGCACACATGAAGTTGACCATTTGTTAATGGGCTCTGTAGTTAGCAGAGATCAACACTCCATGGGAATGCAATGGAAAAAAAATCTTTACCAGTTTAACAATCGAAACTACATTTCCTTAGCAGTTTTAAAATAACTTCACTCAGGATATCATAAGGTCATAATGTCATAAGTGATTGGAGTAGAATTAGGCCATTCGGCCCATCAAATCTACTCCACCATTCGACCATGGCTGATCTATTTCTCCCTCCTAACCCCATTCTCCTGCCTTCTCCCCATAACCTCTGACACCCGCACTAATCAAGAATCTATCCAGTGACTTGGCCTCCACAGCCTTCAGTGGCAAAGAATTCCACAGATTCACCCCCTGAAGAGGAATGTCTTTAGTCAGAGGGTGGTGAATCTATGGAATTCATTGCCACAGACGGCTGTGGAGGCCAAGTCAGTGGATATTTTTAAGGAAGAGAGATGTGCCATGATATCTGGATTGTGCATGTGCATGGTGTTCCAGAGGCTCAGGTGTACGGTGTAGAGTTTCCACACAACTTCATGACACAACGAGAGAGGTGAGCAGCAGATATCGATGGTTGGAATGGTGGGGAGTGTTGAACGTAGGAAGAGGCGTCTGCAAACCTAATATACCTAGTCTGAAGAAGGGTTCCGACCCGAAATGTCCTTTATCCTTATTCTCCAGGGATGCTGCCTGACCCGCTGAGTTACTCCAGCACTTTGTGTATATCTCTGGTATAAAGCAGCATCTGCAGTTCTTCGTTTCTACAACATGATATATTTTTATATTTTTCTGGATAACGTGATGCTTCCTTGCAGATGGTGAAGAATGATGTTGGCTGGAGCGTTGACTCTGACAATGTGTTCAATCAGTATCTTACCCCCAGAACCAGCTGGCCATCTGGGTTGTTGGAGGTTCTTGGTACAAACATCTTTACTAAGAACATCGAAGATAGACACAAAAAGCCGGCATAACTCAGCGGGTCAGACAGCATCTCTGGAGAAAAGGAATAGGTGATGTTTTTGTGTCCTGATCCACTGAGTGACTCCAGCATTTTGTGTCTATCTTTGGTTTACATAGAAAAAAAAATAGGTGCAGGAGTAGGCCATTCGGCCCTTCGAGCCAGCACTGCCATTCAACATGATCATGGCTGATAATCCAAAATCAGAACCCCTTTCCTGCTTTCTCCCCATATCCCTTGATTCTGTTAGCACTAAGCTATAAACCAGCATCTGCAGTTCCTTCGTACATATATACCACCAACATGCCCACTCTCCTGAACTGGGGGCCTGCATCTCAGACCGTATGTGGTTCCATTCTGCATGAACCTATCTCAGCCCAATTATCTCCCCGGGATTCTCAGCGGAAACACTTGAATTCCTTTTTGCAAATACGCAAGAAATATATTCTTGTTGAGAACCGAGCCAGTGCTGCTCTGACAGTGAGGAGTGAATAAGGAAATCTATTGAATTGAAGGTTAAATATCAATTGCTACTCTCTGGCCATGAAACGCGTGGAAAGACAGAGGAAGGGATCTCAAAAGTGCCAACGTTTAACAGCTGTTAGCTCTCAACCAAGAACCTTCAGGATAATTAAAGTATAATTGCGGGGAAGGCATATTTTGAGTAATATTTTTACTTGGGAGTCATTTAGAAACACATTGATCACACCATGATCAACAATCTGTCTGATCTTCCAGACATTCTGCACTGATGTCTCTCGACAGCCATGTGTCCCAACACAACTGCCAGCTGCTAAAGGTCACCAGCAAGTGCCAGCCGGTGATATTGGTCAGAACTAGCCGTGACACTGACCTATCCCCAGTGACATCGCCGACAACTCCACTCGCTCCAGTGTGAGCAATCCAATCAGCGGCACACCAGACACCACTGAAGTGTTTATGATCGCTGCCTTTTGCCGATACGACACAGAAGGCCAACGGAAGATGTTTTCTTACCTCTACTTGTATATTTAAATTAGAGAGAGACATTCACTGCATAATAAGTGTCCAACGCACTGCCTGCTGCAGGTTACAGAGTCATAGAGTGATACAGTGGGGAAACAGCCTCTGTGACCCAACTTGCCCACACCGGCCAACATGTCCCAGTCACACTAGTCCCACCTGCCTGCATTTGGCCCATATCACTCTAAATCAGTCCTATCCATGCGTAAGAAGGAACCGTAGATGCTGGTTTAAACCGAAAATGGACACAAAAAGCTGGAGTAACTCAGCGGAACAGGCAGCATCTCTGGAGGGAAGGAATGGGTGACGTTTTTCGGGAGGAGACCCTTCTTCAAGGGTCTCGTCCGCGATGTTAAAGTCCAGTAGGCACCCGCGGTGGATCTCTCAGTAGTCGGTCCCCAGCAAAGGCCGCCATCTCCTCGATGTTGGGCCGCAGTGAGGACGGAGAAACGATACGGGAAAAAAATCGCATCTCCGTCGAGGTAAGAGATTAGAAAAAGTTTAACACATACTATTAAAACGCAAAGAAGGAAAAAACAGGCAGACTGTTGGCAAGGCAGCCATTGCTGAAGACAGGACTTCAGAAAGTGAAGAAATAACGAACTGCAGATGCTGGAACCTTGAGTAAAACACAAAAGTGCTGGAGTGACTCCGCAGTTCAGGCAGTGGAGGAAATGGGTCGGTGACGTTTCAGGTTGGGACCATTACTCTAGAGCTGTGTGCTCACTGCAAAAAGTGAAAGGCGAGACGAAGCAAAAATGACTATCGATATTATTAAATGTGTTCTGCAAAGATATTTCAATGCTATTATATTTGGGACAGCTTTCACAAGGGGATTTTTTTTTTCCGTTGGTTCTTCAGCATAAAACACTTCCAAAATTATTTCCCCTGATCCTGTGATTTAACGAATGCCCCAATGCCTACCCTTCACTTATTTTTAAATCCTTAACTTACCTTTAAACCAATTGAAGATTTACCCCCATCTTAATTATCTTTCTCCTTCACAGAAGCTAACTATCTGATAAACATTATAAAGAAGGGTGTGGGAAGGAACTGCAGATGCTGGTTTAAACTGAAGATCGACACAAAAAGCTGGAGTAACTCAGCGGGACAGGCAGCATCTCTGGAGAGAAGGAATGGGTGACGTTTCCAGTCGAGTCTGAAGAGGGGTTTCGACTCAAACATCACCTATTTCATTTCTCCAGAGATGCTGCCTGACCCATTGAGTTACTTCAGCTTTTTGTGTCTATCTTCATTATGGGTTTCAACCCGAAACATCACCTATTCCTTTTTTCCAGAGATGCTGCCTGACCCATTGAGTTACTCCAGCTTTTTGTGTCTATCTTCACATAGTTTCTTCAGTTGAGATAATTTATTTCAGCTTTGTCCAGCAATCAGTCCTGAAGCCCTCTGGCTCACATGCTTTATATGACACAAGGCAAGCTGTAACATTACAGCTAACAATGACCTGATAACACAGTAGATGGCCAGGTTTGTCCGACTGAGAGTAAACAGTGGAGATTGCACCTTCAATGACCACGCCATCAGATCCCTCCCATTGGTACAACATCATGCAACGGAATATCCTTCACGACAGAATGGATTCAAGAACAAACACCTCTATCAAAAAGTACCGTGGTGGCAGTGGGGGTATAGTCCACAGGGTGTACTCCAGGGACCAACCATGATTATTTCATCAGGACATCTGTCCTTGCAAACTCTGTGTTGGAGAAAGCAACACTCACCATCCCGAGAATCACACCACTCAGAATCGAGCTGTTCGTGCCAACTAGTGATGATGTTTTTGGTCAATCCCCTGCAGGTTGTCAGCTCGCACCATTGTGGAAGCAGTGTTGGCACAAAGATAGCAACAACTCCGCACGACAAGAAGAGATGGACACACGCCGTGTGGAGAGAAGATGTTCTACAATGGAATGGCACCAACCATAATTATAGATATAAAATGGTGAGAAGAATAGATCGGGTAGATGCACAGTCTCTTGCCCATTGGGGAATCAAGGACCAGAGGGCATAGGTTTAAGGTGAAGGGGAAAAGATTTAATAGGAATCTGAAGAGTAACTTTTTCACACAAAGCGTGGTGGGTGTATGGAACAAGCTGCCGGAGGAAGAAAGATTTAAAGACCGCATGGATGAACTCCAGAACTTGTTCATCCCTGTCTGGCGGGGGGGAAAAAACTGGGAAGGCGCTCAACAACGGCTGACGAGGGAAGTCAAGGATAGTGTTAAATCCAAGGAAGAGGCATATAAATTGGCCAGAAGATGCAGCAAACCAGAGGACTGGGAGAAATTTAGAATTCAACAGAGGAGGACAAAGGGTTAATTAAGAGGGGGGAAAAAAGAACATGAAAGAAAGCTTGTGGGGAATATAAAAACTGACTCTAAAAGTTTCTTTAGGTATGTAAAAAGGAAAAAAATTGTGAAGATGAATGTAGGTCCCTTATAGTCAGAGGCAGGGTGAATTTATAATGGGAAACAAGGAAATGGCAGAACAGTTAAATTAGTACTTTGGTTTTGGCTTCACTAAGGAAGACACAAACAATCTCCCAGAAATACTAGGGGACTGAGGATCTAGTGGGAGGGAGGAACTGAAGGGAACCCACATTAGTCAGAAAATGGGGTTAGGTAAACTGTTGGGACTGAAGGCAGATAAATCGCCAAGGACTGATTGTCTGCATCCCAGAGCACTCAAGGACATGGCCCTACAAATCGTGGATGCATTGGTGATCATTTTCCAATGTTCTCTCGACTCTGGATCAGTTCCTGTGGACTGGAGGGTAGCCAATGTAACTCCACTTTTTAAGAAAGGAGGGAGAGAGAAATCGGGGAATTATAGACCAGTTATCCTTACATCGGTTGTGGGGAAGATGCTTGAGTCGATTGTTAAAGATGTTATAGCAGTGCATTTGGAAAGCAGTGACAGGATCGGTCAAAGTCAGCATGGATTTATGAAGGGGAAATCATGCTTGATTAATCTTCTGGAATTTTTTGAGGATGTAACAAGTAGAATGGATAAGAGAGAGCCAGTGGATGTGGTGTATCTGGACTTTCAAAAAGCCTTTGACAAGGTCCCGTACAAGAGATTAGTGTGCAAAATTAGAGCACATGGTATTGGGGGTAGGGTCTTGACATGAATAGAGAACTGGTTGGCAGACAGGAGGCAAAGAGTAGGAATTAACGGGTCTTTATCAGAATGGTAGGCAGTGACTAGTGGGGTGCCGCAAGGTTCGGTGCTGGGACCCCAGTTGTTTACAATATATATCAACGATTTAGACTAAGGAATTAAATGTAACATATGTAACATCTCTAAGTTTGCAGATGACACAAAGCTGTGTGGCAGTGTGAACTACGATGAGGATGCTATGAGGCTGCAGGGTGACTTGGATAAATTGGGCGAGTGGGCAGATGCATGGCAGATGCAGTATAATGTGGATAATGTGAGGTTATCCACATTGGTGGCAAGAACAGAAAGGTAGATTATTATCTGAATGGTGTCAGATTAGGAGAAGGGGAGGCGCAATGAGACCTGGATGTGCTTGTACATCAGTCACTGAAAATAAGCATGCAGGTACAGCAGGCAGTTAAGAAAGCTAATGGCATGTTGGCCTGCATTGCGAGAGGATTTGAGTTTAAGAGCAAGGAGGTCCTACTGCAGTTGTACATGAGCCTTGGTGAGACCGCACCTAGAGTATTGTGTGCAATTTTGGTCTCCTAATATGAGAAAGGATATTATTGCTATTGAGGGAGTGCAGCGTAGGTTCACCAGGTTAATTCCCGGGATGGCAGGACTGACATATGATGAAAGAATGGGTCGACTGGGCTTGTATTCACTGGAATTTAGGATGAGAGAGGATCTTATAGTAACATATAAAATTATTAAGGGATTGGACAGGGTAGATGCAGGAAAAGTGTTCCCAATGTTGGGGGAGTCCAGAACCAGGGGTCACAGTTTAAGAATAAGGGGTAGACCATTTAGGACTGAGATGAGGAAAAACATTTTCACCCAGAGAGTTGAGAATCTGTGGAATTCTGCCACAGAAGGCAGTGGAGGCCAATTCACTGGATGTTTTCAAGAAAGATTTAGAGTTAGCTCTTAGGGCTAATGGAATCAAGGGATATGGGGAAAAAGCCGGAAAGGGGTACTGATTTTGGATGATCAGCCATGATCATATTGAATGGCGGTGCTGGCTTGAAGGGCAGAATGGCCTACTCCTGCACCTATTTTCTATGCTTCTTTGTTTCCATTTGAGGCAGGGACTATTACAACATTTAAGAAACATTTAGACAGGTACATAGATATGACAGGTTTAGAGCGATATGGACCAAACACAGGCAGGTGTTTATCTGGTGCTCTGATAACAACCTATCCCGAAACACCTCTAAGACCAAGGAGCTGATCATCAACTTCAGAAGGTCACATAATGGGGAATACGCTCCGATCTTTATCAACGGGGACAGTGTGGAGAGAGTGTCCAGCTTCAGATTTCTGGGCACACACATTTCGGAGGACCTCACATGGTCCAATAACACCGCTGCGCTGGTCAAGAAGGCACAGCAATGACTGTTCTTCCTGAGAACACTGAAAAAGGCTGGTCTGCCCCAACAGCTGCTGACGACCTTCTACCGCTGCACCATAGAGAGCATCCTAACGCATGGCATCCCTGTGTGGTATCTCAGCTGCACGGAGGCAGAGAGGAAAGCTCTTCAGCGGGTAGTCCATAGAGCTCAGAAGACTATCGGAACACAGCTACCAGCCTTGGAGGGCATCTACAACACACAATGCCTCAGGAAAGCCACCAGCATCCACAAAGACTCTTCACACCCCTGCAATAGTCTGTTCTAACTTCTACCATCCGGCAGACGTTACAAGGCCTTCTACGCCCGCACCTCCAGACTTAGGAACAGCTTTATCCCCAGGGCCATAGCTGCCCTGAACCAGTCCTGCTGAGTGCCCCCCCCCCCTTCAGATGGTCACGTCGCTCAGCGACCCGGCACAGATCTATTTGCACTTTATACTGTTTTAACTGTTTCTAATTTTGTTTCTCTGGGTTGTCTAAATATCTGTTGACTAGCTAATTAATTTATTGCATCGAATCGAAGTCACATTCCCAATCTCGTTGTACCCCTGTACAATGACAATAAAGATATATTGTATTGTATTGTATTGTAGGTGGGACTAGTGTAGATGGGACATGTTGGCAGTGTGGGCAAGTGGGGCCGAAGGGCCTGTTTCCACACGTCATGACACTATGACTATATGTCTATAAGACTCCATGACTCTAGACAAATTTAAATCAATGAACACCACGTCTGGTGTCATTTCATCACGTGTTTTTATGTGAACACACTATTTCACAACATCAAAGTAAAGCTTTGGACAAGGTCTCTTCGCGGGTGTCTGATTCAGAAGATTATGGCACCTGGAATGCACACACACTTGGAAGATTGGATTCAAAATTGGCTTGGTTTATAGAAGGAACGTCAAATAAAAGGAACATAAGTGGCATCAAATACATGCTGGTATTTTATGGGCAAGATGCCTAGACATCAAGCGAAAGAAGGCAGCCAGTTGGAGGGTCCACATGGACAACCTCAGAGGTGGGAGAATCAGAGCTGGAACCAGGAGACAAGGTGGTGGCCAAATGGAGAGAGGGCATTTTCAGCAGAAAATGACACTTAAGTGCGCAAGAATTGATTATCTGGCCCAGGGGTTGAACACACATGGGGAAGGAAGTAAATGAGGAGATTAGATTATGGGAGGCAAGGTCTAAATATTATAGCTGGCTGCAAACCGAAGTCAGGCAGTATCACAAGGTCATAAGTGATAGGAGCAGAATTAAGGCATCCGGCCCATCAAGTCTACTCTGCCATTCAATCATGGCTGATCCATCTCTCCCTCCTAACCCCAATTCTCCTGCCTTCTCCCCATAACCCCTGACACCTGCACTAATCAAGAAATACCCGTACTAATCCACTATCATCGTTGGTGATAATGAGATCCTAGCCGAGGAGATCGAGAACCTTCGTGTCCCGGTGCCGAGACAACAACCTTTCTCTCAATATTAGCAAGACAAAGGAGATTGTGATCGACTTCAGCAAGTGAAGCGATACACATACCCTGGTAAACATCGACGGTGCTGAAGTAGAGATGGTTGAACGCTTCAAGTTCCCAGGATCAAATATCACCAACAACTTCTCCTGGACCACCCATATTGAAGCAGTGACCAAGAAAGCACATCAACACCTCTACCTTCCTTAGAAGGCTTAGGATGTTCGGCATGCACCCCAACAACTCTCACCAACTTCTACAGATGCACCATAGAAAGGATTTTATCAGGATACATCACAGCTTGGTCTGGGAACAGCTCCATCCAAGACTGCAAGAAATTGCAGCAAAATGTGGATGCAGCCCCGACCATCACACAAACCAACCTCCCTTCCATTGACTCCATCTACACTTCATGCCGCCTCGGCAAGGCCAGCAGCATAATCAAGGACCAGTCTCACCCCAGTCACTCCCTCTTCTCTCCTCTCCCATCAGGCAAGAGGTTCAAAAGTGTGAAAACGCACACCTCCAGATTCAGGGACGGTTTCTTCCCAGCTGTTATCAGGCAACTGAACCGTCCTATCCCCAACCAGAGAGGGGTCCTGACCTCCCATCTACATCACTGAAGACCCTCGGACTATCTTTAATTGGACTTTACTGGACTTTGTCTAATGTCTATGTCTATGTCTACAGGATAAAGGGAATAATGTACTTGTGCACTGTGCAGCTTGATTGTAATGTACTTGTGCACTGTGCAGCTTGATTGTAATCATGTGTAGTATTTTCACTGACTAGATAGCACGCAACAAAAATACTTTTCACTGTACCTCGGTACACGTGGCAATAATCCAAGCTAAACTGAATCTCTAAGATAAATCCTGGAAGGACAAGTATGTATGGCCAAAATATCTTACCTTTTCACGAGTCAATGGGATGTTGAAAAGAAGTAGAAAAATATCTACAAAATTGAAAAAATCAGATCCAGTTGGTTCAAGAAGGGCTACTTTCCTACAATCATCCAGTTTTTGAACCAACCTGCACAACCCTACATAGATACAAAATGCTGGAGTAACTCAGCGGGTCAGGCAGCATCTCTGGAGAAAAGGATTAGGTGACATTTCGGGTCAAGACCCTTCTACAACCCCAATCGTGCCTCAACAACACAACACTACGGACCAAGTCTTGCACTGCTAGAGACCTGTTTAGTTTTCTAATTACGTTTCTGCACTCATCTCTTTTTGTTTTCCACAGAGTCTTCTTACTTTTAGGATCCTATGTGTAATTTATGTTGCATTTAAGTCTAGTTTGCTATAGTGTGTGTGTGTGTGTCTGGGTCTATGAGCCTGTTGTGCTGCTGTCAGCAAGGATTGTCCATTGTATCTGTACCTCACCGTTATCCAGCATCTGCCAATAAACCTGACCTGCTGTAGTCATCTCCAACATTCATAAACTCAAATGTTCTAGTAGCAGAATTGGGCCATTCGGCCCATCAAGTCTACTCCACCATTCAATCATGGCTGATCTATCTTCCCCTCTCAACCCCATTCTCCTGCCTTCTCCCCATATCCCCTGACACCTGTACTAATCAAGAACCTGTCAAACTTGATGGATTAGCCAAAAGGTATCTGGAGAAAAGACCTCTATCCAAAAGTTTCATTGTTTGAAATGCATTAAATCCTCTGTTGATGTTAAAAATAAAATCTTCCAAGCTAATCTTTAAGGCAGTAACGACACTCTCTCCAATAATACCATCCACACCAGTATCAGGAATGTCTGACAAGTTTATGGCAATGGTTTCCTTTATAAATTTTGATTGGGGAACTTATGTTGTACAATTTTTATTTTTTTGATGAAGATACAGGAAGTAAATAGAAACCATCCACTCCCTGCACACTAGTGACAATTTACAAACCTACAAACCGGCACTTCTTTGGGATGTGGGATTAAACCAGAGCACCCGGAAAAAAATCCACGCAGTCACAGGGAGAACGTACAAACTCCGCACAGACAACGCGCTTAGTCAGGATCGAACCCAGGTCACTGACGCTGTAAAGCAGCAACTCTACCACTGCACCACCGTGCACCAGTTGATTGAAGGCAGCTGATGATATCAATGAATTTCATCACCAAACCTGCCATAGTTGACAACTTTCCTACGTCACAGATTCAGATATGAATAAACTCTATCTCTGTAACAAACGTGGTGCTGGAATATTTGCAGCAACAACTCTATTAGCTGGGCCACTCTGCCGCCCATGTGTTGAAATAAATTGCTTTTAAAAATCAGATTTGTCAAAATATATCAGTAATTTATCTTCATCGGTATTACATACGCGGATCGGAAGGATACGCGTTTGTGTCGATATTGCCTCAAATGGCAGTATGTTTATTTGGAAGTCAGAGAGCTGAGGATTCTTGTTCCACGCAAGCCATGTGAGGCCATAATAAGATCATAGGTGATAGGAGCAGAATTAGGCCATTCGGCCCATCAAGTCTACTCCACCATTCAACCATGGCTGATCGTTCTCTCCCTCCTAACCCCATTCACCTGCCTTTTCCCCCAGAACCCCTGACACCTGTACTAATCAAAAATCTATCTATTTCTGCCTTAAAAATATCCATTGACTTGGCCTCCACAGCTGTCTGTGGCAATGAATCCCACAGATTCACCACCCTCTGGCGAAAGAAATTCCTCCTCGTCTCCTTCCGAAAGGAACGCCCTTTAATCGGGACAAACCTCTCACGACTGTATTGCTGACTGTTGGTGAGGTATCACTTTCAGCAAGGTATCAGGTCATTCTTTAACCAGGGACATTCAAAGCTGAGGGTCAGAATTCTGTGGATGTCCTGTCCAATCCTTCAATCCACTTCACAACTGGATTAATCAGTCATTATCTAATTGCTGTTTGCAGGACATTACTGTGTACAAATTGATATTGCATTTGCTCCATTTCAAAGGTATTTTATTGACCACATAATCCTTTGGGATCTCCTGTGAAAGGTGTAATATAGAGAGTTCTGAGGAAGGATCACTAACCCAAGACAATGACTGCTTTTTCTTTGTACAGATGCTGAGTTCTTCCACCATTTCTGCTTTAGTTATACAACAGTTATATTGTTAAACCTTTGTCTGGGTAGATTTAGTGCTTTCCATTATTCTGTTTCTTCAGATTCTGCTTCCCTTGTGTATATTTGACATAATCCTCCTCATCTTATTGGAATAAATATAGTGAATCCACAGAGTCTTTTACCCAGGATAGGGGAATCAAGAACCAAGGAACATAGGCTTAAGGTGAGAGGGGAAAGATTCCATAGGAACCTGAGGAACAACTAGCTGGGGGCTAGTGGAATCAGGGGATATGGGGAGAAGTTGAGCGCAGGTTACTGATTGTGGATGATCAGCCATGATCACAATGAATGGCGATGCTGGCTCAAAGGGCGAAATTGCCTCCTCCTGCACCTATTTTCTATGTTTCTATGTAACCTTTTCAGGTGGAGGGTGGTGGGGGTGTGGAATGAGCTGCCAGAGGAGGTAGTTGAGGACAGCATTGAGAATACATTTGGACAGGAACATGGATAGGAAAGGTTTAGTGGGATATGGACCAAACGTGGCCAGGTAAGACTAGTGTAGATGGGACATCTTGATCTGCATGGGCAAGTTGGGCTGAAGGGACTGTTTCCATGCTGTATGACTCTATGACACTGTCTTATCTGCTTTTCTCAAGGTGTTATTTTTGATGGTAAAAATAAACAACAGCATCCAATAAAAGCCAGGCAGTGGCCCCCTCTGACAAGAGTTACTAAGCACTTCCTCATGACCTGCAAGGGCATTACTTTCATTAAATCTCACCGTCAACATCCTGACACATCAAGGATCAGAATCCTAAATCGACCAGACACGTAATTACTGAGGCTACAAGAGTGGGTCAGAGGCCAGAGAGCTCCAGTGAATGGACCAGACAGTGAACGTCTCAGCGTTCAATCCCCCAATGGCTTTCCACATCTGTAAGGCTCGCGTCAGGGGTGTCCAACAATGTTCTCCATCTGGTGTGGAAGGTGTGGAATTCTCTGCCTCAGAAGGCAGTGGAGGCCAGTTCGTTGGATGCTTTCAAGAGAGAGCTGGATAGAGCTCTTAAGGATAGCGGAGTGAGGGGGTATGGGGAGAAGGCAGGAACGGGGTACTGATTGAGAATGATCAGCCATGATCGCATTGAATGGCGGTGCTGGCTCGAAGGGCTGAATGGCCTACTCCTGCACCTATTGTCTATTGTCTATTGTCTATTCACAAATGATGGAAGCTCGAGACGATCAGCACCTTTCTGGATGTGCCCGGCCTCTTGGTCCACACTACTTCTACTGCCCGAGATACTCTTATTTCCGAGACTGTCAAAGCCGCCACAGCCAGACATAAAAACAGCTTTTGTTCCCACGAGCAATAGCTCTACTCAACAACCAAAAGTCTGTAGCCTCCTATTGCTCTGGTATTTTATTTCATTCTTCACATGTTTAAATTGTAATGTTCTATTCTTAATTGTCTTTTGTATGTCGTGTAGTTACTTACGAGCAAAGCACCAAGGCAAATTCTTTGTATGTGTACACACTTGGCTAATAAAACTTATTCAATTCAATTCAATTTAATCTGCCTGCACAATAATCTACATCCCTCCACTCCCTGCAAATCCATATTCCTATCCAAAAGCCTCTTAAATGCCACTATCGTATCTGTCTCCACCACTACCAATCGTGAAGGGATTAGATTGGGTAGATGCACAGAGTCTCTTCCCAGAGTAGGTGAATCGAGGACCAGAGGTAATAGGTTTAAGGTGAAGGGGAAAAGATTTAATAGGAATCTGAGGGGTAATTCTCTGCCACAGAAGGCAGTGGAGGCCAATTCACTGGATGTATTCAAGAGAGAGTTAGACAGAGCTCTTAGGGTTAACGGAATCAGGGGGTATGGGGAGAAAGCAGGAACGGATTACTGATTTCGGATGATCAGCCATGATCATATTGAATGGCGGTGCTGGCCTGAAGGGCTGAATGGCCTACTCCTGCACCTATCTTCTATGTTTCTATGTTTCTATTCACCCCCTTGAACACTGAGTGTTATGTCCCTTGGATGTCCCACCAACAAAATGCACGGCAGCTCCTTGTCCCCCATCTCGTTGAAATTACCTCCTGAACTGATGGACTTAGAAGAGCAAGTGTTTTCGGAATGCAATAATACCAGCAGCTCCACACAATGTGGACATATGCTGTGATCCTTTCATTATAGCTGAGGAGAAACGTACATTCCCTATCCAAAGGCACCATAGGAGTGCCATTAAACGATGAATTGCACAGTCAAGGATGTTTTAGAGATGGGCATTAAGGTATTGGCCTTGGCGGTAAGGCCCATAATTCACCCGATTTATGAACTAAAGCAAGAATCCCCAGAGCCCACACGATCGCACATTCCAGGCAAGATGCATTGGACAGAGATTATCCATCTCATCCAGCCACATTGGATGGGTTTGGTGATAACCATCTCTGGAATCCCAAGCTCTCGGTTAGGAGCCAGTGCTTCATGTTCCGTATACCAACCGAGCCATCTACTCAGCCCACAAGGTGGGTCACCAACTTCCATGGATCCAGCACCTTAACTCTCCATCCCATTCCACTCCACCTCCAACCCTACCTCAATGAAGCGCGAGGGAGCAGCACATCCTCTAACCCTGGAGTCAACCAGAAATCAGGTATCAACCATTCCAATCACACTTTGCACATTCTCACCAGCTTCCCCACTCCTCTGGTAATTGCCGATTTCATTTGTCTCCCATTTGCACTTGCCCCAGAAATACCATTTGTTATTCATTCACTTTGTCAACCCTCTTTCCAATTGTACTTTTAGAAAGGAGATGGGGAGGAATTTCTTTAGTCAGAGGGTGGCGAATCTGTGGAATTCATTGCCGCAGATGGCTGTGGAGGCCAAGTCAGTGGGTATTATTAGGGCAGAGATAGATTTGTGATTAGTACGGGTGTCAGGGGTTATGGGGAGAAGGTAGGAGAATGGGGTTGAGAGGGAAAGAAGATCAGCCCTGATTGAATGGTGGAGTAGACTTGATGGGCCGAATGGCCTAATTCTGCTCCTATCACTTGTGAACTGGCACCACCATTCTCCAAATGTCTCACAAAATGCTGGAGTAACTCAGCGGGACAGGTAGCATCTCTGGAGAGAAGGAATGGGTGACGTTTTGGTCTGAAGAAGGGTCTCGACACGAAAAATCACCCATTCCTCTCCAGAGACGCAGCTGTCCCGCTGAGTTACTCCAGCATTTTGTGTCCCTCTTCGGTTTAAACCAGCATCTGCAGTACCTTCCTACACCACCATTCTCCTAAACTCCAGCCTGTTAAATGTACTCTCTGCCATTCCCTCATCTCCCAATAACTTAATCTTCTCCCTCTTAATCTTCCAACCTGACTAGAATCATTAACTCAGTTCTCCTTCTGTCGACACTTCCTGACCTGTAGTTCCAGCATTTTCTGCTTTTATTCCAAATAAACAAAGCCTCCCTTTAGACAGTTGGGATTACTGGCTTGAATCCCATCAGATGTAAACATCGCTATCTAAAACAGATGAAAAACTATTCCGTTTGGTGGAAACTACAGCCTGTACTTTTCACAAAAGATACCAAAGCAGTATTTACTTTATTTCCGATGTTTTACAATGGCTAAATTATTTGAATAATCTCAATTATTTCAGGTGTGAGGACACTAAAAAACATTTTTCAAAAATGACTGTTTTGTGCTGGGACTACATGAAATGTCTTTTGGACAAAATGATTCAGAATTAGGTTTCTACTGTACATCTAATTAAAATCACAACTTTCCACAGAACGACGGGGTGAATTTGCGTTTCAGGAAAAAAAAACACAAACTTGAATTTTAAAGAGAGGAAACTCAAATTTCACTGAAGTTAAATAAGCCATTGGGGAAACAAGATAAATATCAGTAGACTTGCTAGTCTGAGATTTCACTGCAATGTCACTGAGGGATCTAGAGCTTCACCATAAATAAACTTCCCCGTTGAAAAAAACCGACATTATTAAGTTGTTTTTTAAAAAAGGAAAATTCGGCAAAGGACAATTTTATTTCTGCTAAGATCACGGACAGTGTTAATGGCTCTTACTTTTGGCAAAAAAGCATTTGGCCGGTCTCAATGCCCTTTGAAAAGGAGATAGATGCAGGAAGGAAACAATGGGTCCATCAGCCACACCCTTTCTGTATTAATTGTGAAAGAACAGCAGCTCCCTTCCAGTGGCGCCCTGCAATAATGCGTTGCTGCTAAAGCGTTTTGTGGTTTTAACGCTACGGTTTAAAAAGCATTCCATTATGCTGATGTTTGCACATGATCTGCCAGCCACTGGTAACATGTTCAAGCCTTTGTGCACACACAGAATATGGGAAAATGCAGAAAAATGTTAAAAATGATGACATCATTCCAACTGAGTAAGCTCTTAGAAATGCACCCTGAGGAGTTTTGTTCCCTTACTCCAGAGCAACATAACACCATCCGCCTGATACATTCTACTCCTGCTCTTGGAATGAAGCCATCTTTGTGAGCGCCCAGTTCATGCAAGTTAATCAATTTGAGGTTTAGTTACACTGCTGAGTCTTGCGTTCTGCAAATTGGGAGAAAGTATTTATAACTTGTACAACACTTTAACTAAATATCCGTCGCCCGTGAAATCTGCCGTATTGAGTCACCTTTCTCCCCGATGAAAATTATTTAACAGAATCTCAGAATCCTTCCCTTCAGAGGTTGATTTGATCCATGGAACTCAAACGTAGCCCATGTACAGATGCTGGTGGCTGCACTTAGCAAATGGTTTACTCAAGGGATATTCAGACCTCTGTGGTATCACAGCAACCAATGCATCCCAAAGAAAACATCTGATTTTGTTTTAAACAGCGCTTTACACACTACAATGTGTCGCGATATTTTCCCTGACCCTCACAGCAGAACAGTTTAATGTCCAGTATTTGGAGGATGAAATGCATGCAAAGTATATTACATATAAAGCTTCAGAGTAAACAGGAGCACCAGATGTTCTTTGATGTTAATAATGGCATTTATTATTAATATTAATTAGACTGCATTCAGAAATACATTTGGGCCATTTCCAAGTCAATTAACCAAAACGACATTCGGGAGATTGTCTGAGCGACATTTTTAGGCAGGTGTTCTACAGCTTCGAAAAAGACAATTTTGCAGATTTAAAAATCACAATCATTGCTCGCAGTATAGTTTGGTTAGTTAAGTGCTACGGCTGAACCCAGGAATGTAAACATTTATTCATATTGTATGTAGCAAGACGATTAAATCTTCTTTGTTTTATACTTTGGGCAGAGGCAATGTCGTACTCTGGTACATTAACAAGCTGTACAATTATTTATCAACAACATACCCTGGATGGTATATTTATGCTACAGCGCACTTTTCACTGCTGAAAATTAATGAACATGCCTCTCACACAACACACAAGCACCTGAGCTGCCAGAAAGATAATCCAAATTCATTTTTAATACTATACGCTTGGGTGACATCATTTTAATTCTGATTTTAAACAACTTGGTTTGAAGCCATTGATCACGGGAAATCGGATTGACAAATTACCAAAAAAAAAAAAAAAAAAATCTATTTCAGAGCAATGTTCAAAAGCCCCTTCTGCAAACGTGTATATTTTGAAACAGAAATTATACCTGTAAAGGTCATTGCAGATAAAGTTGTTTTTTTTTCACAAGTGTTTGTCTTTGTTTGGGGAGCTCGGCATATGAAAAATGTGATCTAATTATCCTCTAGTCAAATGATGCACTGGATGCCTGTTCCAATATGCAGTCCATTGATTTCTTCTGCCTGTTGTTCTACTTTTGTCATCGTGCGGGGAAGATTCTACACAACCGATCATAAATAAAACAAGCATTCTGAAATAATACAGTCAGATATCTCATACATTTAGTCAGCAAGGATAGAAAGGATTGTTTTTTTTGCATTATAAAAATCATCGCAGATAATGCAGGCATCGAAAACACAGAATAAACAATGACCTATTGCAGAGTGTGTTACATCTGGCTAGTTCAATTCCTTTGGTCATCGCCCTTGACTCTTTCATTACTACTTTGGGGTTTTTTTTCCAATGGAGGAATATAAAATTGATGGTTTCAAGTGCGGGGGGGGGGGAATGATTTCTGTCAGTCTGCTCAATTTCGGCGTGGAACACTGAAACATAAACTGTGTCCAGTTTCATGGCATTTGCCCTGAGAGAGAGGACAGGAATAATGACACCAGAGAGATCCCTGGTGAGCAGATATCATTCCCTGGCTCCATTGCCTTAAACCGAGATCATTTGATTATTTAATAGGACTGCACAAAAAGCCAACATTGCAGAAAATGTTTCCTCGAAGCCAACGATTTTGATTGAATATTTATATTTCCTCCAAATAGTTCAGTTAGATCTGCTTTAATCAGAGTAGATTTGTTCTCCTTTAAAATAAATCCTTAC
Source organism: Rhinoraja longicauda (assembly GCF_053455715.1). Classification (NCBI taxonomy): domain Eukaryota; kingdom Metazoa; phylum Chordata; class Chondrichthyes; order Rajiformes; family Arhynchobatidae; genus Rhinoraja; species Rhinoraja longicauda. The sequence goes on along the minus strand of NC_135958.1, from coordinate 11,200,487 downwards.
ACTTAACATCTTTAACCCTTTAATCAAGTCAAGGACATTTGAATAAACTGCCGATGTTCCTGGAAAATAAAGCTTATTTTTAAAAGCTTATGTTCCTGATGTTGGGAGAGTCCAGAACCAGGGGTCACAGTTTAAGAATAAGGGGTAGGCCATTTAGGACTGAGATGAAGAAGAGCTTGTTCACCCAGAGAGTTGTGAATCTGTGGAATTCTCTGCCACAGAAGGTAGCGGAGACCAATTCACTGGATGTTTTCAAGAGAGAGTTAGATTTAGCTCTTTGGGCTGAATGAATCAAGGGATATGGATAGAAGGCAGGAAAGGGGTACTGATATTGGATGATCAGCCATGATCATATTGAATGGCGATGCTGGCTCAAAGGGCCGAATGGCCTACTCCTGCACCTATGTTTCTATGGTTCTATGTTTCTAAGAGTGGTTTCAATATTCCTTCAGCAAGTTAACGGTATTCATTCCATTGTGCACTTCCACTGATCAGATGTATTCTCACTTCGTCATATAAAGATCATCATCACTGATGCACAAAGTGTGTACCGTGGTGCAGCAGGTAGAGCTGCTGCACTCACCGTGTAAGATCCTCACCTCAGGTGCTGTCTGTGCGGAGTTTGCACGTTCTCTCTGCGACCGCGTGGGCTTCCTCCTGGTGCTTCGGTTTCCTCCCACATCCCAAAGACGTGGAGATTTGTAGGTTAGTTGGCCTTTTGTAAAGCACCCTAGTGTGCAGGGAGTAGATGTGAAAGTGGGATAACATGGGACCAGTATCCGTCAGATGGGAACTCTGTCCACATGGGAGGGAGTCTGCATGCTGGCCCACACAGATATCCAGGATCAGTCTGAACAAGGGTCTCGACCTGAAACGTCACCCATTCCTCCTCTCCTGAGATGCTGCCTGACCCGCTGAGTTACTCCAGCATTTTGTGGCCACACAGGCAGCCAGGCAAGTTTTAAAACCAACATTTGTGGGTTAGGTAGCAGTGAGATATATTGGACCACTATTGTTCCATTTCTGACTACGCTGTAAAAAAGCCGTGAGCCTCAGGTTCAAGAAGAGCTTCTTCCCCACAACCATCAAACTCTTGAACACTGTCCAGCGACAACCTCGGCAACAATGAACGATTGGTTGCACTGAGGACCTTGGGATCTTGCACCAGTTTTGTGGTTATTAATTTATTGATTTGTATCTGTGTATAATATATTATCCACATGTATTGTGTTACAGGCCTACAATTCTGCTTCAAGTAGGAATTCCATTGCTCCGTTGTCCATACCTATGACAATTAAATTACTGAGGTAAGCGAGCCAACATCAGTGCAAATAGTCCAGTACAACTTTTCCTATGGAGATAGAGTTTATTAATTTCTGAATTTGTGACTCGGACCGATCCCAGCAATGCCCTGGTGATGGAATTCATTGATGTCATCAGCTACCCTCAATCACCCAGTGGCACGGTGGCGCAGCGGGTAGAGCCGCTGCCTCACAGCGCCAGAGACCCGGGTTCGATCCTGACCTCGAATGCTGTCCGTGTGTGGAGTTTGCATGTTCTCCCCGTGACCGCGTGGGTTTCCTCCGGGTGCTCCGGTTTCCTCCCACATCCCAGAGACGCGCGGGTTTGTAGGTTAATTGCCCCCCTCCCCCCCCATGTAAATTGCCTCCTAGTGCGTAGGGAGTGGATGAGAAAGTGGGATAAGATAATATGAGTGTGAACGAGTGACCGGCCTGGACTCGGTGGGCTGAAGGGCCTGTTTCCATGCTGTATCTCTAAACTAAACCAGTTGTTCAGAAGTCTGTTGGGAAATCTACAAGGCCAAACACTGTAATCAACTGATGAAGGAAGTTGCATCTTCTTACACTTCTCTCAAGGGAAGATAAACAGGGCAGAGCAGATAAGGCAGCACCTGCGCACAACATTGGGAATCGTGCATTAAACTTTGTGCTCAACTCAATCCAAAACATTGAATATTGTTCACTTAACAGATTATCTGCAGGCAAGTGACCTGGGTTTGCGTGTTCAATATCAAAATATATATAGATAGGGCAATAAAACCCGACAATTAACGCCCTCTCTCACCGCTTCCCCCCCCCCCCCCCCCCCACCGCCCCCCCCCCCCCCCCCCCCCCCACCCTCCGTGATTCCTATGTAGATTTGTTTTGTTTAGTTTAGAGATACAGCACGGAAATAGGCCATTCGGCCCACCAAGCCCACGCCGACCAGTGATCCCCGCACATTAACACTGTCCTACACACACTAACGACAATTTACATTTACACCAAGCCAATTAACCTACAAACCTGTACATCTTTGGAGTGTGGGAGGAAATCGGAGCACCTGGAGAAAATCTACGCAGGTCACGGGGGGAATGTACAAACTCCGTAGACAGGATAGAACCCAGGTCTCTGGCGCTGTGAGGCAGCAACTCTACCGCTGCGCCACCGTGCCGCCCACTGTTGCTCTCTTGGCACCGATCAACCCGCCCTCCTCCCCTCACCTGTATCCACCTACAACCTGCCATGCTTTGTCCTGCCACTCCTCTCTGCCAGTTGGTGCCCAACCCAGTCGACTCTCTGAGTGATGGGCACAGAAGTGGACCTGCCATCCAACATTACAATCGCTCCACTCTTTTAAACTTTTCCAACTTTGCTCATGTAACCGTACACTATGGACGGCTCAGTTGTAATCATGTATTGTCTTTCCGCTGACTGATTAGCTCGCAACAAAAGCTTTACACAGTACCTCGGTGCACGTGACAATAAACTAAACTCAACTCCACTCAACTTTCTCCCACCTTCGCAATCCATCTGAAGAAGGGTCCTGACCCGAAATGTCACCTACCCATGTTCTCCAAAGGTGCTGTTTGACCCACTGAGTTACTCCAGCACGCTGTGAAACATTACCTATCCATGTTCTCCAGAGATGCTGCCCGACCTGCTGAGTTTCTCCAGCACTCTGTGAAACGTCACCTATCCGTGTTCTCCAGAGATGCTGCCTGACCCGCTGAGTTACTCCAGCACTCTGTGAAACATTACCTTTCCATGTTCTCCAGATATGCTACCTGACCCACTGAGTTACTCCAGCACTCTGTGAAATGCCACCTATCCATGTTCTCCAGAGATGCTGCCTGACCCACTGAGTTACTCCAGCACTCTGTGAAATGTCACCTATCCATATTCTCCAGAGATGTTGCCTGACCCGCTGAGTTACTCCAGCACTCTGTGAAACGTCACCTATTCGTGTTCTCCAGAGATGCTGCCTGACCCGCTGAGTTACTCCAGCATTCCATGTTTTTACAGTTAACTTTGTTGCCTGGTGTCAAGTCAAGTAAACTGGGGATGCATGTTAGATGTCAGTTACTGCAGGGAAACAGGAGGTAATAAATATTGCGGAAAAATAAGAGGAAAGCTTAAACTAAATGATAAAATAGGGACATTCAAGATTTTTTAGAAGTGGCAGAAACAATGTAATGTTGGGCAGCACAATGGTGTAACTGTAGAGTTGCTGCCTCACAGCGGCAGAGATCCGGGTGCTGTCTGTACGGAGTTTGTACGTTCACTCTGTGACCACGTAGGTTTCCTCCAGGTACTCCGGTTTCGTCCCGACACTCCAGGTTTACAGGTTTACAGGTAAACTGGCTTCGGTAAAAGTTGTAAATTGTCCCTTGTGCATAGGGTAATACGAGTGTGTGGGAATCGCTGGTCGCATGGACTCAGTGAGCCGAAGGGCCTGTTTCCTCACTGTATCTCTAAACTAAACTAAACTAAAATGCAGCAATAAATATAAACATCTTCGGTTTTAATATTCATAGGTGCAGTTGGATAAAAATGTAAATGTTTATTCGGTGACAGTTAAAAGCTTACCTGTCCAATTTCAGGCACTTACGGTTCAAAATAAGTCATCAAGAGAAGAAGGTTTTCTTGATGATAACCTTGGTGTATTTTGCTCTACCTACTGTGCTTGTGTTTGGTCGGATTGTACTTATGTAAAGGAATGGGATTAATCATCTTGCTGTTTTAATATATAAAACCAAAATAACAAAAATGCATTAAATCTGAAATAAGATCATAAAATGATGGAAACGCTCATCAGGTCATGCAGCATCTGTGAAGAAAATTAGATAATTGTTCCTGAGAATAACCATGATCAGATCAGTGAGAGCCATCACTTGTACAGTAGACGATGGTGGTAGCAGAATTAGCTCAGCACACTTCCACGATGACAGTGATGTGACATTTGAAACATTGATGATGGACACAAAGGAAAAGACCATGATCAGATGCGTTACTGTGATGCACAACATGGTGTGTTTGTGCCAGAAAATTGTTTCAGCTTTTAGACTTGGCGTAGTCCAGAGTCTAGAGATACAGCAGAGAAACAGGCCCTTCAGCCCATCGAGCCCACGTCGACCATCAAACACCCAGTTCTAAGTTGTCCCACTTTCACATCCACACCCTACACACAAGGAGCCGTTCACAGAGGGCAATTAACCTGCAAACCCGCACTTCTTTGCACGTGGGAGGAAACCAGAGCACCTGGAGGAACGCCACGAGATCCCAGGGAGAATGTGCAAACTCCACACAGACAGCACCCGAGGTCAGGATCGAACCCGGGTCTATGGTGCTGTGAGGCAGCGGTTCTACCCGCTGCACCACTGCATCACTGACGCTCATGGAAAGATTAAAAGACAGAGTGAACTGGTACTATCTGAAGAATCATCGTTTCTTTGAAATACAACTGTGAATGAAATTAGAAAAAAAAGTTAAACCTTGGCCACGTTATTTTCCATTGTAAATCACAAAATCACAGCTGATCAAAAGACTAGTTATTAAATTAATGCTTTGGTAGGTAATATTTACTGTCCACAATGAAATCATCCATGTAATGTAGACCTGTAATTTGAACAGATGCCAACTGTCTCTGAATGTGTTAATTAATCTGCCATTTAGAGTACAGAAGCAGATGTACAGGTCCCCCTGATGCCTGGCCAAAGGGACATTTGGAGCTTGTGATATTAAGTTCTTTCCAACGTAAAACAATGAAACGCAATGCATGACAGGACTGATGCACAAAACATCCCATCCATGAGCTGGGTAGACTTTAGACTTTAGAGATACAGTGCGGAAACAGGCCCTTTGGCCCACCGAGTCCGCTCAACCAGTGATCACCTCATACACTAGCACTATCCTAAACACTAGGGACAATTTGTAGGCTAATTGGCTTCGGTAAAATTGTGAATTGTCCCTAGCGTGTAGGATAGTGCTAGTGTACGGGGTGATCGCTGGGTGGCACGGACTCGGTGGGCCGAAGGGCCTGTTTCTATATCTCTAAAGTCTAAAGTAAAGTCCTAAGGTCATAAGATCATAAGTGATCAGAACAGAATTAGGCAATTCGGACCATCAGGTCTACTCCACCATTCAATCATGCCTGATCTATCTGTCCCTCTCAACCCCATTCTCCTGCCTTCTCCCCATAACCCCTGACACCCTAGTCGAAAGGACATGCAGACTTCTGGCACCGCTGCCGTGACTCTTATCGATAACTTGGAGGGGAGGTGAGACACCATCTTTGGGGTGGGGACAGGTAAGTTAGGAAGTAAGGAGGGGAGGGGAGGGGAGGTGAGGAGTTGGAGGGAAGGTGAGACACCATCTTTCGGTGGGGACAGGGAAGTTAGGAAGTAAGGAGGGGAGGGGAGGGGAGGGGAGTGGAGGTGAGACACCATCTTTGGGTGGGGACAAGTAAGTTAGGAAGCCCTTCACAGTTATTGGTAAATTGGTCATGTGTGGAAGGAGGAATAAGGAGTCACTGAACATAAGGGCAGGGGGTACATCATCAAGGTTTAGGTTTAATGGTTTACTGTTGTCATGTGTACCGAGGTACAGTGAAAAGCTTTGTTTCTCCCAACTACACCACAAACCTCACACGTTGTGAGAGTCATAGAGTCATAGAGTGGCACAGCGTGGAAATAGGCCCTTCGGCCCAACTTGCCCATACTGGCCAACATGTCGCATCTACACTAGTCCCACCTGCCCGCGTTTGGCCCATATCCCTCTAAACCTGTCCTATCCATGTACCTGCGTATTGTTTCATTGTTCCAAACAATGCTCCCATATCGGTACCTACAATCACGGTCGGGTCCTCTAAGTCTAGAGCCCACGCTCAAGTATCTTGATAGACTCTCGCATGCTTAAGACTACTGCAAGAATCGTACAAGCACACTTTACACAGCTTCCACACACTGCCAGCAATTCAATAGTTGGCACATCACCAAGTCAGATTGCATCACACGCAATTAATGCTCTTGTCCCTCTCTCTCAAGTAGGACAATATGACATAATCGATGGCAGCCACACAGAACGGGCAGAGGACGTTCACCGCTCCGGTGACTCATCTTGCGCCCGGACAATGCAGCTGATTATTGGAGTTGCCACTGAATGCTTGGCCAGCTATGGCCCAGGGAGCACAACATATGACCCCTGGTCACAATGTAGGGGTTGCCCAGGACAACCACCTTTGGAAGGCCCATCACTGATCTGCTGAGCACTATATAAGAAAATAACTGCAGATGCTGGTACAAATTGAAGGTATTTATTCACGAAATGCTTAAGTAACTCAGCAGGTCAGGCAGCATCTCGGGAGAGAAGGAATGGGTGATGTTTCGGGTCGAGACTCTTCTTCAGACTGATAATATTGGCAGGCTATTTCAAACTGGTGTCGGTGACATTTTGGGTCAAGACCCTTCAGAGTCTGAAGAAGGGTCTCGACCCGAAACGTCACCCATTCCTTCTCTCCCGAGATGCTGCCTGACCTGCTGAGTTACTCCAGCATTTCGTGAATAAATGCTGAGCACTATATGATCATTGGGTGCAGGAAGGAACTGCAGATGCTGGTTTACACCGAATATAGACACAAAATGCTGGAGTAGCTCAGCGGGTCAGGCAGCATCTCTGGAAAAAAAAGGAATAGGTGACGTTTCGGGTCGAGACCTTTCTTCAGACTCTGAAGGGTCTAGGCCCAAAATGTCACCGACACCAGTTTGAAATAGCCTGCCAATATTATGCCACTAGCAGTAACCAAGAGCTGAGCTTTGCTCAGGATTCCAGTATCTGCAGGTTCCTGGGTCTCCAGCTAAACTAGTGACATTAGAACATTGTTGAAGGAGCCGTGGCCAATGGCAGGTTTGCCCAGCTGCCTTGCAGTGAGACCAGCAGATGTCCAGAAACAGGCAGTAGCTTCAACACCACAAGGTAACAGCAGAGTCTTCATCAGTTGGGCAAGTAGGCAGAGTAAACTTAGAAGGATGAGAGGGGATCTTATCGAAACGTATAAGATTATTAAGGGGTTGGGCACGTTAGAGGCAGGAAACATGTTCCCAATGTTGGGGGAGTCCAGAACAAGGGGCCACAGTTTAAGAATAAGGGGTAGGCCATTTAGAACTGAGATGAGGAAAAACTTTTTCAGTCAGAGAGTTGTGAATCTGTGGAATTCTCTGCCTCAGACGGCAGTGGAGGCTAATTCTCTAGATAGAGCTAGATAGAGCTCTTAAGGATAGCGGAGTCAGGGGGTATCGGGAGAAGGCAGGAATGGGGTACTGATTGAGAATGATCAGCCATGATCACATTGAATGGCGGTGCTGGCTCGAAGGGCCGAATGGCCAACTCCTGAGCCTATTGTCTATTGTCTGACTTTAATGTAGATAAATGTAAGGCATCGCATTTTGGAAGGTCTAACCAGAGAAGGGTCTTTACAGTGAATGGAAGGGTTCTGGGGAGTGTTGTAGAGGAGGGGGATCTAGGAGTGCAGGTACATAGTTCTTTGAAAGTGGCATCACAGGTAGATAAGGTGGTCAAGAGAAGGCTTTCAGCACATTGGCCTTCATCAATCAGGGCATTGAGTATAGAAAGGTAGACACAAATTGCTGGAGTAACTCAGCAGGTCAGGCAGCATCTCTGGAGAAAATTGAGTATATTGATTATATTCTTCATTGCGTATAAAAGTTGAGATGTTATGTTACACGTGTATAAAGGGCTGGTGAGGCCACAGTTGGAGTGTTGTGTTCTGTTTTTGTGATCCTGCTTCAGGAAGATGTTGTTAAGCTGGAAAGCGTGCAGAGAAGATTTATGTGGATGTTGCCAGGACTTGAGGGCGTGAGCTTTCAGGACAGGTTGGGCAGGCGAGGACTGTATTCCTTGAAGCACAGGTGGATGAGGGGTGATCTTACAGAGGTGTATAAGACCATGAGGGGAATAGATCGGGTTGACACACAGAGTCTTTGACCCTGAGTAGGACTGGAGGACATCGGCTTAAGGTGAGAGGGGAAAGATCTAACAGCAACTTCAGGGGCAACGTTTTCACACAGAGTGTAGTGGGTGTATGGAACGAGCTGCCAGAGGAGGTAGTTGAGGCAGAAACTATAACAACATTTAAAAGACATTGGGACGGGTACATGGTTGGGAAAGGATTAGAAGAATATGGGCCAAACACAGGCAGGTGGGACTGGTGAAGATGGAGCATCTTGATCAGCATGGGCACGCTGGGCCGAGGGCCCTGTGTCCATGCTGTGCGATTCCATGACTCTATAACACAGTGGAGTCGTGAATCATCAACAGCAGCTTCCGGCTTTTGACATGGAACTGTGCTCATGTGCATGCAGAAGGCATTGACAGATTCCCCTCAGTGAAACGGTGAGTGTGGATAGTCCCAGTGTTACTTTCATCCCAAACTCCGGCAGATTGTCATGATCCACTGAATGTTTAGTTTAGTTTAGTTTGGAGATACGGCACAGAAACAGGCCCCTCTGGCCGCTGTTGGACACAAAATGCTGGAGCAACTCAGCGGGTCAGGCAGCATCTCGGGAGAGAAGGTTCTACCTCCTCTCTTCAACGAGAGTTTAGCAACATGCTCTCTCACTTCCACTGCGAATTCTCCTCAAGGTATGTCTACTTTGAAGAAGTTCTCCTCCTCTCTTCGATGAGAGTTTAGCGACATGCTCTCTCACTCAGCATCTGCGTTTGTTTTCCTACACCTTCTGCCCACTGAGTCCGCGCCGACCAGCATTCACCCGGTACACTAGTCTATCCTGCACACGAGGGACAATGTACAATCTTTACCAAGGCGAATTAAACTGCAGGCCTATATGTCTTTGGAGCATGGGAGGAAACCGGAGCACCTGGAGAAAACCCATGTGGTCACAGGGAGAACGTACAAACTCCGTACAGACAGCACCTGTAGTTAAGATTGAACCCGGGTCTCTGGTGCTGTGAGACAGCAACTCTACCGCTGCACCACCGTGTCGCCCAGTGTTGAATGCCCAGCAAAGAATGACTTCAATCCTGCTGCAGCCATCGGCCCAGTCACGTTGCCAATAATAATTTTTAAATGTTAATACTAATTCCATATTTTAAGTCACTGATTCTGTGTCATGCATTTGAAGCCACAGAAAAGAGGTAATTCAAGATAATGTTCACATGTTCATTTGCCTTCAGTTGACTGTGAGACAGGTGGCTTTTAAACAATCTACAGGACAGCCACTTATAACGCTAGCTTTAAACTATCCTTCCAACGTCCTTGAAATCCTTAATGGTGGGTTTATCATCAAAGTGAAACTACGAATGCATCTAATGATTCTAATTACCTAAAGCAGAATTCTTCACTTGGTTTAGTGTGCCATTTGCTATTTACAGCGATCCATTGCAATGGCGAGTCTGATGGAAAATCTAATATTAGAAGGCAGGGAGTAATTTTTAAAAAGCATTTCCTTAAATGATAAAATGCAAATATCATGGAAACAGAATTCAGTAAAAACAAGAGTTTCCATATATTAATTCTTGAAACAAAGACCACCAGTGACCAGGGACTGAACAATGTGGGGGCTTCAAATTAAATGACACGTGTTCAAATAGTTTCAGAAAACATTCCCTGGAAATCACTCAAAACAATTTGAATTACATTTAATGTACACTATGTATATTTTAATAGAATAAACACTTCTCCGGTGTCAGTAAACAATCCCTCCTTTTATGTATACATGCTTTTCCAAAGACATTACAATATTGGAGACACTCAGTCACAGTTATGGAATGAAAGCTTGCAAGGTTCAAAAGATTTCTTGTAATGCTTATTGCGGGAATAAATAAGCATTGCACGCAAACCTGATATGACCTGATTTTATTTTAATTAAAGACGCCATAAACATAAGATATTTATGAGCTATATGACTTTAATAGACCACTTCGTCATTACCGGGCTCCAAGTCATTAATATTGCTCACATGTATGTTGCCAGGACTTGAGGGTCTGAGCTACAGGCCGAGGTTGAGCAGACTGGGGCTCTATTCCTTGGAGTGCAGGAGGACGAGGGGTGATCTTACAGAGGTACAATATCACGAGAGGAATAGATCGGGTAGATGCACAGAGTCTCTTGCCCAAAGTAGGGGAATCGAGGGCCAGAGGACATAGGTTTAAGGTGAAGGGGAAAAGATTTCATAGCAATCTGAGGGGTAACATTTCCACACTAAAAATGGTGGGTGTATGGAACAAGCTGCCAGAGGAAGTAGTTGAAACAGGGACTATTGCAATGTTTAAGAAACAGTTAGGCAGGTACATGGAAAGGACAGGTTTGGAGGGGTATGGGCCAAACACAGCTGGGACATGTTGGCCGGTGTGGGCAAGTTGAGCCGAAGGGCCTGTTTCCACACTGCATCACCCTATGACTCCATGACTCTATGATTCTATGACTCTATGTAGGCTGGGTTTGAGAAAAAGTTCAGTGCTCTGCAGCTGTTTCATACTTAGTGTGATAATTCCCAAAACTGCTGGCAAAATATAATCAGAAATCGCAGAGAAATATGACAGGAAAGTTATTCCAGTCTGGCCACAGGTGTTCCTAGAGCAACACCTCAATGCAGTGCACAACAAAATCTACACTCATTCACAGCCAATGTCCTCAATGGGTATCCGGTTTATAGACTTGCATTAGATACATGAGACTGTGACCCGAGAATATTTGTACAATTTGTGTATAGTCATTGATATGAGAGCCTTTCGTAAAAGAGAAGGACACAAAGTGTGTGAAGGATTGTCAAGATTCAAGATTCAAGATTCAAGATTCAAGATTCAAGATTCAAGATTCAAGATTCAAGATTCAAGATTCAAGATTCAAGATTCAAGATTCAAGATTCAAGATTCAATCTAATTATCACGTGCACCAATTAAGGTACAGTGAAATTTGAGTCACCATACAGCCATACCAACTAAAAAGCAACAAGACACACAACCACATAAAATAAAATTTAACATAAACATCCACCACAGCGGATTCCACAATCACACTCTGATTGAAGGTAATAAAGTTCAATCATCTTCCTCTTTGTTTAGGGAAGACCTTTAGTACAAATGCAATCGATGATGCTCTAAGTAATATGCTTTAATACTCTAAGTAATTATAACAACTTCAAGTAACTCCATCAACTCATCCATCCCTGCCTGCAGAATCACCTTAACATACCTTCTCAACAACACACAGTCCAGTTAGAAACCCTTAAAACATGCACTGCTAGAAAATGAGAACTAATGTCTTCAGGATTCTTGCAGTTACTCAGGAAACAAGGCTGAAGAAGTGCAGGATAAAAGCGCAAACATTGAATCACAATATAAATAATAATTTTCAACATTCAATAAAATATCTAACTATACAAATAGGACCTTACATTACCTAGTTTTGTCAATGCTGTTTAGCTTTTACTCTGTTCATATCTCTTAACATAGAAACATAGAAAATAGGTGCAGGAGTAGGCCATTCGGCCCTTCGAGCCTGCACCGCCATTCAATATGATCATGGCTGATCATCCAGCTCAGTATCCCATACCTGCCTTCTCTCCATACCCCCTGATCCCTTTAGCCATAAGGGCCACATCTAACTCCCTCTTAAATATAGCCAATGAACTGGCCTCAACTACCTTCTGTGGCAGAGAATTCCACAGACTCACCACTCTCTGTGTGAAGAAATGTTTTCTCATCTTGGTCCTAAAAGACTTCCCCCTTATCCTTAAGCTGTGACCCCTGGTTCTGGACTTCCCCAACATCGGGAACAATCTTCCCGCATCTAGCCTCTCCAACCCCTTAAGAATTTTATGTTTCAATAAGATCCCCCCTCAGTCTTCTAAATTCCAGCGAGTACAAGCCTAGTCTATCCAATCTTTCTTCATATGAAAGTCCTGCCATCCCAGGGATCAATCTGGTTAACCTTCTCAGTACTCCCTGTAAGGCTAGAACATCAACTTTTTAGAATATAATTCTATTTTTCAATTTATATTTGGATCATCTTATGTGAGAGTACTGTTTACCTGATTATCAACCTTTATTAGATACAAAATGTTGGAGTAACTCGGCAGGACAGGCAGCATCTCTGGAGAGAAGGAATGGGTGACGTTTCGGGTCGAGACCCTTCATCAGATATCAATTTTTTTTTGTTTTATTAAAGAAATAAACTTATTTCATGAATCCATCTTTCCTCCCACCCTTTATTTTCTCTTTTTACTATCTTAAGTAGTTAAAAACTGACAAGCGCCAATCTTAATTGGACGCTCGTTAATTAATGCATTTTACATTCAGGGTCACCAGTTGAAGTGAAAGTATTTGCTGCAAATTTAACGTAAAGCCCAGTAACTTGGGTAAATGATTGGCCAGCTGTGTCACAATTTGTGCCAAAGGGGTAGTTAACATTGGGAAAGAACACTTCACCCAACAAGAACAATCTGTTTTGGTAACAAGGCTACTTCTTAGAAATAGAACTTAGAGCAATATAGCATAGGAACAGGCCCTTTGGCCCACAATACACATGCCAAACATAGTACCAAGATAACCTAATTTCATCTGCTTGATCCATGTCTGCACATCCCATGTGCCTATCTAAAAGCCTCTTGACCACCACTGTGGTATCTGCCTCAACCACCACCCCTGGCACACACAACCTACTGTATAAAAACTTGCCTTGTGCATCTCCTTTACACTTTAATCTCCGCTCTCAACTTGAAACTATGCCCTCTAATCTTTCCACCCTGGGGAAGAAGGTTCTGACTGTCTACCCTATCTATGCCTCGGAGAATTTCTTCATCGTTTATAGGTTCGTACAGGAGACTGACATCAGGAGGAAAGTGTGAATGGATAACTAACGCTAATGCTTTGTAGTTTATAGCCACATATTGTGTCTCTATCTGTGGTGTAAACCAGCATCTGCAGTTACTTCTCCACACACTTTGTAGTTTTTCTCTGGCTAGCCTGTTCTCGTTTAAAAGGTCATTTGCTGAACATTAAATAGGATGGCAACCAGCTATTTGCACAATTAAAGATCGGCCATTGATAATTCAGCAACTTTCATTTTAACTGCGCTATGATGCAGCCAATTATGTGTGTGTGGGCTCTTTATAGTTCCTCCACCTCTCCACGTTTTCTGACCAGCTGGGTCTCTAAGAACTAGCCAGGATGCATGAAGAGGTTAACAGATAATATCACTCAGTGGTGCTTTGATTTGGCTTTTAAGTGATGCAAATTTCCTGGAACAGAGACCAACTACTGAAGTGCTTCAGAATTGTTTTAAGATTCTTGCACAGATCAAAGAAACGCAACTTTGAAAAGCCACAGAGTACATCACTCCCAAACTATGTGAAAGAAAATTACTATTGCTAATGTTACATAAAAAAAAAAAGAATCTCGGAGATCTGAGCAGAGAGTACTTGGGCAAGCTTCAACTGAAGTAACAACATATATGGCTAAACGAAACACATTTAACAGCAAAGTGAAATTTGCTCTCCAAATGTTCTTTGGAAGGATTTGTTTCTTTTACTATCTCATTGGTAAATAACCGTAAGCAACATTTCATGTATGTGCTTGTCAGGGGGGTGGAGGGTAGTTGGGGGGGGGGGGGGGGGGGGGGGTGACAGATGAAGCTATGGGCAACTATTTAAAAGCATAAGTGACTTTGAGCTGGAGAGTAAAATAGCAGGGAGAGCAAAATATTCAGGAGTAGGATAGAAGGGATGAACTGCAGATGCTGGCTTACACAAAGACACAGAGTGCTGGAGTAACTCAGTGGGTCAGGCAACATCTCTGGAGAACATGGATAGGTGACGTTTCACAGAGTGCTGGAGTAACTCAGCGGGTCAGGCAGCATCTCTGGAGAACATGGATAGGTGACGTTTCACAGAGTGCTGGAGTAACTCAGCGGATCAGGCAGCATCTCTGGAGAACATGGATAGGTGACGTTTCACAGAGTGCTGGAGGGGGGGGGGGTGAAGAGGAGGGGGAGGGGAGGGAGGGGAGGATTGAGGGGAAGGGGGAGAGAATGGGAGGGGGAAACATTTATGGGAATGGGAAGATTGTAAAGATATGAGGCATATTCAGTGATTGCCACTTTATCCAAGTGAACATTGGCTTGTCAGAAGTTCCCCTTTTTATGCATTTGGAAAGATACTAATTCATTTACCACTTGTTCAATGAGGTGTTGAGAAGTTTGTAATGCTGCCGTAGACTATATATCTAAATGGCATTGAGCACGATAAACTATATATCTGAAAAGGTTACCTCATATCTTTAGAATCTTCCCGTTCCCACAGATGTTTCCCACTTTGAATGTTTGTATTTCTTTAACCCATTTGCTTCCGTGGGGCTAGAGGGTAAGGTGGTGATTCTGTGCATCTGTCGGGGTGGGTCCACGTATTATGGGCCGAAGGGCCTCTTCATGTGCTGTGCTGGTCATCGTTCCATGTATAGCTCAGAATAATCTTCCAGTTCTGATGGCTCCAAACAAAATCTCTCACCTAACTCTCTTGCTTCTCCCTCCCTACAGTCATATAGTCCGTACAGCACAGAAACAGGCCCTTCAGCCCAACTCGTCCATGCTAGCCAAGATGTCCAAATCCCTCGGTCAATGTTCTATGTACATACACGACCTGTATTAGTCCTGTCCAAAATGAACACTTTATTTGATATCCTGTATTGCCTCGTATAATTGCAGCCGAGAAACATAGAAACATAGAAAGCAAGTAGGCCATTCGGCCCTTCGAGCCAGCACTGCCATTCAATATGATCATGGCTGATCATCCACAATCAGTTCCCCGTTCCTGCATTCTCCCCATATCCCTTGATTCCGTCAGCCCGAAGAGCTAAATCTAACTCTCTCTTGAAGACATCCAGTGAATTGGCCTCCATTGCTTTTTGTGGCAGAGAATTCCACAGATTCACAAGTTCTCTGGGTGAAAAAGTTTTTCCTCATCTCAGTCCGATATGGCCTGAAATGCCCCTGGATTCTTAAACCTTGACACCTGGTTCTGTAAAGGGCCGAGTGTGCCAATGAGGACCACATTTCCGTCCTTTTCGTTTTCCTGCTATCAATTTTGTATGCGAAGATTCTTCACACTTCAGTAAAATATTATCATCAGAAATAAAATGTAAAGAAATGCCATGTGCCCCACTTACCCCTCAACTCTGCCAGTGTTTTTTAAATGATTCAAACATTGCTACACAAAGTCATAAGGGAAATAAACGAAATCAAAGCAGCATATTTACCACTGCTAAAATTAGTGACGAGCTTGGTGCAGACTGTTATTATAATTAAACGCAAAGTGTGTGCGCGTAAGAAATGAATCCATTTCAGCAGTTTGTTACCAATGACAGTGATTGACATTTAATTGGCACAGAGCTTACAAAAACACCCTCACTGAAGGATTGGCTCGACTGAGTCGATTTTTGAAAGAAGACATTTTCTTAAGGAAACACATGCATATATGAACTTGCATCACATAGAAACATAGAAAATAGGTGCAGGAGTAGGCCATTCGGCCCTTTGAGCCAGCTCTGCCATTCAATATGATCATGGCTGATCATCTACAATCAGTACCCTGGTCCTGCTTTCTCCCCATATCCCTTGATTCCATTAGCTCTCTCTTGAATACATCTCTGGATCACGGTTTTGAAATGGCCTGGTTTAGAATGCACCTGTCAAAATGAAAATCAGGGAACACTGAAAAGAATTCAACAAGATGACATCTTTGGAATGTGCAGGATGGAACTACAGATGCTGGTTTACACCGAAGATGTACACCACAAAATGCTGGAGTATCTCAGCGGAACAGGCAACATCTCTGGAGAGAAGGAATAGGACACCCACCTACCCATTCCTTCTCTCCCGAGATGCTGCCTGTCCCGCTGAGTTACTCCAACATTCTGTGTCTATCTTTGACATGATTGGAGATGGATTGTGGTTTGAATTGACATTGATGACCGGTGAGCAGGTCCAACCAGAACCCGATCAATGAAAAAACATCGAGCAGACACAAAATGCAGGAGGAACTCAGTGGGACAGGCAGCATCTTTGGAGAGAAGGAAAAGGTGACATTTTGAGGTTCAGACCCAAAAGACCCAAAAGAAAGGTCTCGACCCATTTCTTCTCTTCAGAGATGCTGCCTGCCCCGCTGAGTTACTCCAGCATGTTGTGTCTATCTTCAGTGTAAACCAGCATCTGCAGTTCCTTACCACACAAAAACATGGGGTAACCTCACTGAAGAACAAGAGTCATCTCGGAAGAGGAGGGGAGCATTGATTTTCCTAACATATCCAAAGTAGACTGTGAAAAAATCTATTCCGCAGTGTACAACCTGCTGGCTTAGATCAGAACGATGGACGAGGCTTGAGAAACAAGGCAAGAAGGTGACTAAATAAAACAAAGCTTTTTCATACTGTTTCTCCAGAATTTTCATCTGACTTACCACAATGTCACTGGATGCTGGCAATTCTCACCCACACCAATCTGCCTAAGCACATAATGTAAATTTAACATCATGTAACAAAGAACAAGTTGTTAAATATCTCAGTGAATCAATTTACATGGACTTTGATAAGTCCATAAGTTCATAAGTGATAGGAGCAGAATTAGACCATTCAGCCCATCAAGTCTACTCCGCCATCCAATCATGGCTGATCTATCTCCCCCTCCTAACCCCATTCTCCTGCCTTCCCCCCCATAGCCCCTGACACCCTGTGTACTCATCCCCAAAAAATCATCCCATGTATTAAAAATGGATCATCTATGATGGAATTTAAGTCTGTCTTTTGAACATTACATAAAACAGTTGATTATCAGTGCTTCCGTCCAACATAACTTTAAAAACATCTCGTACTGATCAAAGATTCCAGTTACACAGGGGGACAACTTGTGAAAAGTTGAATCAATTCAATCTTTATGTTCAGGTTTATTATTGTCACGTGTACTGAGGTACAGTGAAAAGCTTTGTTTTGCATGCTATCCAGTCCAGTCAGTTAATGCTACATGTAAATACAATCAAGGCAAATTCAAGTACAATAGGTAGAGCAAAGGGGAAGATACAGAGTGCAGAATATAGTTCTCAGCATTGTAGCGCATCAGTTCCAGAGACAAAGTCCAATGGCCACAATGGGGTAGAGATAGGGTTGCCAACTTCCTCACTCCCAAATACGGGACAAGGTGAAGTCACCACTCCGCGCCCAATGTGACCTCACCCAGCCAGCGGCCAAGTGATCCCGCTCCACCATTGGTGGCCGCCCAAACCGGGAGGCGGGTTGCTACTCAATCTCCATTAGGCGGTGCCCAGGCCTACAGTGTCCGGGACTATAGCAACCCCTGGGCTACAGTGTCCGGGCCTACAGTGTCCAGGCATACAGTGGCCGGACCTACAGTGTCCGGGCCTACATCGCTGTCCGGGCCTAATACGGGACAAGGGCGGTACCGTACCGGACAAATCAACTTAGCCCAAAATACGGGATGTACCAGCTAATACAGGACAGTTGGCAACCCTAGGTAGAGGTGAATCGGACAGTACCCTACCTGATGGAAGGACCATTCAGAAGTCTTATAAAGAGGGGAAGAAGCAATTCCTGAGTCTGTAAAGAGAACTGTACTCGAGGAAGAAAAAGACAAATTGCTGGAGTAACTCAGCGGGTCAGGCAGCATCTCTGTAGAACATGGATAGATGACGTTTCACAGAGTGCTGGAGTAACTCAGCGGGTCAGGCAGCATCTCTGGGGAACATGGATAGGTGATGTTTCACAGAGTGCTGGAGTAACTCAGCGGGTCAGGCAGCATCTCTGGAGAAGGTGGATAGGTGACGTTTTGGCTCTGGACCCTTGTGGAAGAAATGCTCCTTTTCCATCATGCGTGGGCTTCTGAATCGACTCTTTAGCTTTGAAGAACCTTCATCACACTCGAGCGTTTGGTCTCAGGTCTCACCTTTTGTCATCATCCTTGCACTCTCAACATGTCTGTGATCTATTGAGGTGTAGGAGTTGCTGAAAGAAGAACTGCCAGCAGAGGGAGAACTTGTGTTTTCACACGGTTTATTAAATAGCTCCAAACACCGAATCTGGTCCAGCAATTATTTTTGGTCTTCATAAAACCCCACAAATAAATGTCATTGCAGAACTGAAAAATATTCCAGATGTACACAACATCCTATGTGCATTAACTGTTGACTGCAAGGGCCATTTGCTCAATGACTTTGGCAGCATTTGTGCTTTCAACAGAATCATATTCTTTGGGTTTAAAAACAGGTTATTTATTACAAATCATAAGGTGAAAACTATTTTCATTGAAGCATTTTGCAATCCATCTGGCAGGAAAATGGTGACCGCTTGCAGTAGCTGTAATGACCTTTAAACAAAGCTACTGATTTGTTACATTATTTAATAACATATTGACTGCCTGCCAGCCTATTAGACAGGCTTGTTTCCACATTACTTTCACCATAAACACCTTCTCCAAACGCTTAGCTGCGTACAACTTTTAACACTGCAAAATAGCAGTAGCTTCAGTAGACCTATTGAAAACATAAGCAGCGTTATCTGCAGAGAAACAGCGCTGATAAGCCACATATGGCGTCGAACTGAAACTAGTAAACCCTGTCGAGCTGTAAAATAAAGTACATCAACACTGCCGTGATGCCAACTCTATTATTATATACTGTACATTTTGCTATTTATACTTCACATCTGCTCCCATCATTTTACCCAAATTACTAATAAAATTCTCACAGTCGTCTCAATGCAGAAGAAAGGAGGAACTTTGATGAGGAAAAATTGGATTAGTAAAATTAAATTTACCCGCACGTCTCACGAGGAGATAAACGTTTTAAACTGGGACGGGGGGGGAAATAACTTTTCAATGTTAATCTTTAAGTTTCAGATCTGAATCTGTTTCTGCAGCTTCCGTGCCAGCATTTGTGCCGTGTTAGAGATGGATTTACTGTTCAGCCCAGTGGTGTAAAAAGCTACTCAGAGGAACAGTGCAAGAAGGAACTGCAGATGCTGGTTTAAACCGAAGATAGACACAAAATGCTGGAGTAACTCAGAGGAACAGGTCAGACAGATGGCAGGAGGCATGTGTCTTTCAAATCTTTCCGTCACATTTCGCTTGCTGCATGCTATGCCATGGCACAACTTTCATCTTGAATGCAGTCACATTCTTCCCTCTTCTCTTCTTCCCAACCCCCTGCCGCTCGGTGCAGTGAGGGCTGAGCGTGGAGTTAGATGGAGCAGTCCCTGTGCAGCTGGGTTCAGCTACAAGGGTATGATAATGACCTCAGAAAGCTGCTGTTCGTTTGACAACAATAGGCCACTCAGTAGAGTGGAAAATTGTGTTCACCAGCTAACTCTGGTCAGTTACTAATTGACATTGCGAAATATTTTAAGAACAAATGGAATGCAGAAGCAACAAAAAGGAGACCTTAATCCTCATGCTTTTTTTCAGTTTTGTTTTTTGTCTGATGTTGTTCCCCACGGCTCCACTCTACTGACCGTGTCAATGCTGAGCAGTGGAGGTTTCTGGGCTTGTTCTTTAGGTGGGGGTCCTCATTATGTGAGGTGCCGAAACAGGGAACCAGGGTGTGACTGGGGAGAGAGGGGAGCAAAAGACAAATTCCCAGTGTCTGCAAAATACACTGCGACACAGCTGACCAAATAACCCTCTGCAAACATTCAGTACTGTAGAAAGCAAACAATGAGGCAAGTTTGTGAAATTAAACTCGTGATTACATTCACCCTCTGCTCACTTTGTGGCTTTTACTGTGAGCAGTGGTGCATTGGCACTCAGCGCGCTGAGCAGAGTTTGCGGTCTGTTGGAATGGGGCCGGCTGGAAAGTGACCCCAGGTCATGCACTTAACAACGCCACAGATGGACA